>NC_072895.1:50000000-50303030 GCF_027943255.1 Anastrepha obliqua
ATATATACCTAAGTATGTATTAGACCCTTGACTTTCGTGTTCAAGTGTCCAGTTCAAGTGTCACACTTCAATTTATTGGAATCAGCGCAAAGATAGCGAAGAAAAAAAAATCTATTAGGAACAACAACAATCGCAACCGCTCACCAGCAAATGTCACCACGAATACTATGACCTCAATAATTGCCAATAACTGCACCAATGCGCACCACAATCGTCGAACTTTTTGTATTTTTTCTTCACAACATTCGTGTTGTTATTCACTCACATAGGGATTTTATTGATGCTTATTGGCCGAATTTCTTATTGTGTTGCTGTTGTTATAGTTGTCTTTGCCAATACACAGGTGTGTTTCAAATGTGCTCATTGAAATTAGTTACGTGACATGCTTCGTATTTTTTCGTTCTCCTTTTTAACCACAAAATGTACGCACCAATAAGTACAGCTGCGCACCGTTTGCAAAATAACCCTGCAGGGAAGTAGAGGCAAATGAATGTATGACTGGCAGAAAGTCAATTGTGTGGATGTAGTTACCTTTGTACCTCTTTTGTGATAGTTTGTCGCGATTCTCAAGTTATAAAAACAAACTTTATGTCTTTGATTTGATTTTAATAAAATATTGCGGTTTAATAGTTTGCAGTATTTTTTTTTCTTTTTTGATTCTTAAGTTTTCAGCTAACTTTTATTATTTTAGCAGCAAGTATAGGGTTTTTCAGTAAGAGCACTTCAACTTTTAAACTTTTTTGAAAAAAACACAAACGAATGCTCTTAAAGTAGCAGCAACAGAACGATTATTTTCATAAAAAATTTGCACGATTTGCAATCGTTGCTCAAGTGTGTAGCGTTTCATGATGAAATGTATACTAATGAAATTTACAAATGACAAGCGAAAAATAAAAAATATTGCGTTGTTCGCCCTCCCTATCGGAAAAAAGTTCAATCGCACCTATTGAATAACCCTATACTTCGCTCTGCCACTTGAGCTATTTTGCTTTTTTTAGTAGTAAATATCTAAACAAATTTATAGAAATCACAATGCTCCAATCTCAATTGAAAACACCAATTTTTATTTTTTTAAGTTTTTTTTTTTAATTTAAATAGTAACACGAAATAATTTATAAATTGTATAAATGCTAAGTGAAAAAAATTGTATAGCAAGAAACTCAATACTCCAATCGGTTGAGTCGTTTTTGATTTGGTGGAGTTTGAAAATTTTTTTTGTGATTTTTTAACCACATTTGGCTTATAGACTTGCCCCTTATAAAGCTTGTGCTATTTATATCCTTCCAGTAGAAATTAGCTTGAAGATATGTGCAAAACAATACACGCAAATCGGAGCATTCCGTGTGTAGTTATTAGTGAACACAAACAAGTATACATTTTGGGACTTTTGTGGGAATTTTTTAAAGAATGTAGAGAGAGCCGGAAGTGCATAAAAAACGTTTTTTTGTCTAACAGCGGTTGCTGCGCAACTGGTAATGGCAAATCTCCGATTGGATTTTGCCGTGAAAAAGGTCTTCATAAGAAACCATCTGCCATTGCAAAGCAGCATAAAACTGTAAGTTTTTTCATTTGTGAAACGCATGCCACAAATAGGAGGAGGGGCTCGTCCAAACACAATAAAAGCAAAAAGTGAGCCTCGACTCCTCTATTTCATCTCGACAATCTGTATTCTTAAAGGTCTGTGAATACGTGCCTGTCACTTTATAGTTAATGTGGGTAGAGGTAAAGGGTCCTTAACAAAATTTAAAAACCCAAGCATACGCATCTTAGCTCACTTACGTTCATATACTCGTACGCCGAGTAGTGCTGTACATAGGACCACTCATTTCGCTGCAGCTTGTCTGATTTTGTCTATTGAATTTCGATTGAATTTAGTTTCTCATAATTAGATCTGTGGAAGGTATTTTTTTTTTGTTTTTTTTTTTTTTGATTTTTCTGCGACGGTAGCCATCGACATATTTAAATGTTAACTAAAAACTAAACAAAACTTTAGTTTTTTGAAAAAAGTACAAAAAAGAATTTGGCATAGTAGAGATAGAATTGTGGTCGCTAACTGACTATGGATTTATAACGAATTCATTACAAAAATCACCCGGTATTTTTTTCTAGGCAATTTCCTGAATTCTGACCCCAATGTAATCCCTGCCAGACTTGTTATTTTTTCCCGCAGCATTGCAAGCTGCGAACTAGAAATTAATCTAACTAACTTTACTTTTTCCAGTTGGCATACACCATGTAGGAGTACGTGCTATAAAGACATATGTGCATTCGTGACAGTTCTATACCAACTTACGTATCTCCCTTGCACACACTCACACACGTCCATTTACTTAACAAAGTGGAGCTCGAACCATTTACCTGCTCTCTGCACAAATATCTGTGTAGCTTCCCCCGACTCTCCAACCAGTCAGCAATTGTGACCAAGTCACGTTGGCAATTACTTTGGATGGCACTAATTACATGCATGCAGTTTACAAACCCACACACACACACATACGCTTTTAACACTCGACTACATAGAAATTCTTTATACAACTACATATCATATACAGTTATATCTACACTTAGTGCACCATCATAAACAATCTCACCTCTATCAATTGCTGCTGCATTGCTCTCTCAACCATAAAGTATATATGTATAAAGATGTATCTATGTGTGTATGTGTGTGTGTGTGTGTATATACGTGGGCATGCATGAGAGCATCTATACATTGGCATGTCTTTTCGCTTCACTTTGCGGTTTCTTTACGAGCTCTTGCAGCACCAAACAACTCTACTCATGCATGTACAAATACACTCATAACTAGTTGCCCTGGCAGGTGTAGGTAAGTGTGACGTAAGCACGTTGTTGACTTGTTGGAATGTCGTTAAAATGTGGTGAACGTGGCATGCTACATAGCCATACATTCAGACGTCAGACGTGTTAAAGTATGTGTTCGCAAAAGTCTTTAAATGTACATGAATAAAATAAAACAAGAACAATCAGCTCTGTTGGTTTGTGATGCCGAAAGTTATTTTGCGCAGTTAAAAATTTTATCTACTCACAAACTAAAATATTACAAAGTAATATACATATGTAAGATTGCGAAGTATGTTTGTATGTAGATATGTACTCTTATCGCACCAACCAGGCGCTGGGCTACTCATTTTGTATATTTATTGTCTACACGTCCAAGCACATACAATCAACTTTAATGGAAATTGCCTGTAGTCTGGCGTAGTTAATACAGAGCATCGCCCAAACACTGGTAATATTGTTAATACTAAACTGTACTTAAAAAAAATTTATTACTGTAGGAGTGATTTTGCATGTTGTAGAGTACTCAATATCTTAAAAAGAAACAAACGAACATACCATAAAAAGAAGCATTGTCGTGCACAGAAAAGAATGGCTCTGGGCTATCTCCATGCCAATCTTTTGGCAAATCTAATTTCTTCTTCCAGTGAGGATACGCCTTACGTGGTCAGATTCTCGATGGAGTAGTACTTAGTTGTAGTCTAAAGCGCACTACTCAGTGTACAAAATATTCAACAGGAAGGGCTCAATGGATTCTGTATCTTCTTCAATCCTACAACTCTTACACGATGAGGGTTGTTGAACCCGGCGGAAGGATGAGCGGTATTTCAATAAAAAACTTTCGTGTTCCTCGTTTGTTGCATTATCCACAAAATGAGTTTGATATTATACGAATGTCGAGATTCGTTCAGTTAATCTTATGTGAGTAGCTTCATATCAAATGAGAAGTGTATTTTAGACATTTCCGTAAGTTTTTGAATGAACTGGAAAAAAAATAAAAAATAACAAATAAAACATAAAACTTAAACAATTTTTATTGAGATTAATTATTAAATTGACTTTTATACTGCGCTGTCTGTTTCACCAGTATCAAATATAATTAAAAAAAATGTGTGCCACCTTGTATATATGAGTATTCTTTTACTAAATATGTTTACCGTTACCTTTGGGTAACATTACAACAATTCCTGAAACAACAAGTTGCAAAATTTTGGCAACATAGTAATAAAAATAAGTGATTCAGATAAAATATAACAAAATTATGTGCAATAAGTGGCGATTGCCCAAGAGAAACCAACTAAAAAAAAACAACAAAATGGAAAACAAAACAAACAAAGGTGGTGGGCTAACAAACAATTACAAACGAAATGCAAACAATGGAGTTCACAATGATTAGATCCATAAATGTGGCTGACGCGTTAACAGGAAACTTACGATTATTTCCAAAAATTTTAGTACGCATGTGTGAGAGAGTTCACAAATACATATGTATTTAGCATAGTAAACGTATGCGCAAGCAAGCAATTGCCTTTTCACTGACCCTATGGGCATTAAATGAGTAAGCTTTGTTATCCGGAAAAAAATGAAAATTTAAGCTACGAAAAATAACAGTAAACGTGCATATTAGAAGTGATTTCATCTCTGAGTCGATTTAAGGTCACATTAATGTGGTTCCATTGACAAATTCAGGATAAAAGAGGCTGAGAAAAGAGGTAATTTTGTGAAGTCAAGAACTCTCTAAAATACGTCTTTAAGTTATTTTAGCTACGCACTTTTCCGCCTTTTCAGTAGTTCATTCAGTTTTCCACACACCTTCTGGTCTGCTGTTCTCACCCAAGTTTTTGAAGGAAGTTATCGACTCATAATAACATTTATCATGTAATACAAATAGGAATTAGCCTTTGTTCGTACCTAGGACCATAAGCACTAATAATAATATGCAAAGCTACCGGGAAGGTTGCCCTAGTTACTTAAGGCCCTCGCCTAATTTGAAATGATGGTTTTTGGGTGATTCTTTAAAAGCGTGTGGAACGGAAACCAAAAACGATTGTTTATTTTTGTTTTCAGTGTTTTATTTTCCGATCGATTGATTAAAAATAAAAAATTTTTTTTGGCCATACAGAAAGTTGCAGTCTTCCAAAAACAAATATGTCGCTGGCGACATATTTCGGCATTCACAGGTGTCTGAAATAAAAACGTCAAAAAGCCTCTTGTTCCGTATGAATGTCGTTATCGTGTATACGTGCTACATGCATGAAAACCGGTTTCTTCACCCTTCTTTGACTTTAAAGGTCCAAAAAAAATACAACAATTTTTTTTCGAACGATAGCAGTTCACACAACATCATGAATTCTACGTCATTTAAATTGTATGATATTTGTTTTCCAGATTCCGTGTCGTCAGCGACATACCTTTATTTGGGGACCATTTTTTGAACGTTAACAACTTTTTGAACGAACCTCGTATGGCCAAAAAGGTTTTTTTTTTATTTTTTAACAATGGCTCAGGAAATAAAATACTGTAAACAAAAATAAAAATCTGTTTTCGTTTCCGTTTTACACGCTTTTAAACAAACACCAAAAAACACCATTTCACATGAGACGTGGGTCTTAACGCTTTACTGCGTGAGTTAATAAAGCGTTGAAAAAAAATGTTTCAACGGTGGAAATCGCTTTACTTAATTGTCTGTAAAACATATTAAATGAAATTAATGAACAAACTTTATGTTTTATTTTTGCTTTTTTTTTAAGAACCATATAAATGGATTTTTTATAAGAGGTGTTATTTTGATGTCCAAAGAAAAATTCGAATTTTTCATATAAATGATTGGATGCTTATTTCATTATAAAGAGGAAGGTATGTCGTTAATAATGGAAAATAACATCGGGCAAATGACCACCACTACCACGCTTACAGGGCAATATCTTTTTCATGAAATTTTCCATACCCGAATTGCAAAGTGGCTGCCCTATGTCCTCAATACCCTCACGAACTCCATCTTTGAGGTCTTGAATCGACCCTGGGCTGTTGGCGTAGACCTTCTCTTTCACGTGGCCCTAAAGAAAAAAGTCACAAGGAGTTAAATCACAAGATCTCAGTGGCTAATTGTAAGCACCTCTTCGAGAGATGGCACGGTCCGGAAACTTTTCCCGTAAAAGATCAATGGTTTCATTGCTTGTGTGGCACGTAGCGCCGTCTTGTTGAAAATAAACGTTGCACGCTTATTGGATCTCAGGCAAAATGCAGTAAGAGACTCTGCCTAAGCAACTTCGCGACTACAATCTATAGAGATGACTATGAAATGGACTGTGTGTTGGAGTTGGTATACATTCTCATAAACTTAGAATTGAAAAGTCTAGGAAAATCCAAAAATTTAAATCCTAATGACTGCAGTGTCTTCCAGGCGAATGCACTAGCAATTGGGGAAGCATGTAGGCAAGCTTTTAACGGCAACATCGGAATTTTTCGGTTAGCCAAGCTGAAATCCAAGCACTGGATTCGGCCTCAAAAATTTCTAAGCTGGTGGAATAAAGTAGAAAAAATCTTACCACCAACCACAAAGTTACCTTAATTTGGGGTCCGAGACATCGGAATATTGAAGGTATCGAAAAAACAGATGAACTGGCAAGAGGAAGATCTGCTATCAATAACGTTCGGCTAATACACTACTGTGTGCAATCAACACTACAATTTCCTCAAAATACCTGCGAATCGAGGATTGTAGATGGAGAGACCAAACGAAGTGCAAAATTAGCAAAACGTGATGGCCTGCCTATAACCTCAAACAAATGTCAATGTTGATAAATATGAAATTACGGGACGCCTGGAACCTCAAGGTATTCATAATTAGCTTTTGGTCTATCAGCCAATTAGCTTTTGGAAATAACAGCCAAAATGGGCAACAACACACTGTCATAGTTGTAAACAACCAGAGAAGAAGCATACGATTTTCCATTTCCTCTGCGAATGTCCTGCCCTATGAAAGGAGAGAATGTCAACCCTGGGCAAGCCATTACTCAGGAGTCTCAATGAACTATCTGGCTTAGACGTCAACAATCTAATAAGGTTCTTAAGAGGTAACACCACTGTACACGCGTAAAATAAACACGATTTTTAAAGAATTTTTTTGTATAGAAGGAAAGGGGAAACAATCACTCTGATTTGGGAAGTTATTACTTATATACTAAAATACAAAACTACAAAGTTTGATCGAAAAATTTTACAAAATGGCGGCATTGGAGACATTTTTGTAATGTGGTTTCTCTTGAAGGAGCTCCGCGGCACGCAGCACAGAGGGTGCAAATTTTAATCTGGAACAAACAAACATTTTTTTTCTTAATCTAGATAAAAATAGCTAGAGAAACACGTAGGGGATTTAAAAAATATTTATTTTTGTGGAATTAGCAAGCATTTGAAGGAAAAAACTCTATTTTGGACTAAAAAAACGGCACTTAAATAATTATAACAATCGTTTAAATTAATCTATCAAAAATCCCCTACGCTCTTCTCTTAAGAAGGTTATTATACAGACGTAGTGAAAAACCAGATTAAAAATATTTAAAATTGTTTGAGTTATGCTGCGTGCCAATTTCAGAAAACGTGTTTTGAGAAAAACGCGTTTAAAGTTTGGGAATTTGGAGAAGTCGTTAGGTAGCAGTCACTAACGCTTGGTTAAAAGCTTAAAATATTTATGAAATAGACTTCGGTAACGTATATTATAAAACTTTTTGTTCTGTATTTTAAAAGGTTCAAAGAATTTTTTAAGCTTATAAAAAAAAAATCAATTTTTTGAAATTTCTACAGTGGTGTTACCCCTTAAGCTGTAGAGACTGGATATAATCATAATGTAAATAACTGGTAAACAAGTTAGTAACGAGGATGTGGCAAATACATACAAGTAAATAGTGCGGAGGCGCCAGTTAAATTCCGAAAGAATCGCCATTTCAACCAACCAACCAGCACTAAAATTAAACAGCAACAACCATCAAATTGTTTATTATAATTTTTAAATAAAAATAAAAAATAGTGTTATTTTTATTTATTAACTTCACTATAATTTCTTTTTTTTGTTTACTTTTTCTTGGTTTAACTAGTAAAAGCTTATAAATTTCTTTGCGCTAAAAATATTAGCCACCTTAATATATAAATTTCTATATAATATGAATATATACACAAGTCGACCTGCTACTCTTCCACACTTCAGTTGAGTGAAATCGTTAGTGAAACTGAGAACCAGCCTGCGCCAGTGTTCTGCCGACAAGTGGCAGTCAATAAAATAAAATGGAAATTGCCAAGAAAAATATGGTAATAAAATTAATAGGGACCCTGAAGTGCAAACAATAAGAGTAGTAAGCGGAACGAATACGCAACCATACTTAGATAGGAAGTTCAAAAGTGTTGTTGCCATTTGCTGAACGCCATGAGCTTTGAGCTTCAGCCCCCGCAATGTAGACGATTGAACAAAAATCATTAAGCAAACATCTGGTTTCGTTTGCAAACATTTTTTTTTTTTTTGTATTTATTTATTATAATTAGTCATTTCACCCACTTGCTTGTGTTGTAAGCAGATAACTTAATTGAAAATGTGATCGAACCCACACAGGCGGTAGTCAGGTTAATAATTTGAATCGATCTTCCAAGGATAGAGTAAAGTTAAGTTTGATGCAGAATGTGTTTACTTTTCAAATGGACTGCATTTTATTTGTCATTTTGGCAAACGAAGAAAATTGTACCTAAATTGAATATATACGAGTATTATATATTTTTTTCCTACTGGTTTGCATTTCTCCTTCTTCCTTATCTCTTATGCTTATTTTCAACATACCTGTCTTTCATTCTTATATTAAACATTAGTGAAGTATTGATGATTTTTTTTTTTTTTTTTTAAGATTAAAAGTTGACATTATAGTCACTTTCAGAATCACCATTTTGGTAAGAAGCTATTGTGACTGATATATATATACTTATATATGATCTTAAATATTTTTGTTTATTTCTTTTTTCACTCTTTTGCTCATTTATTTACATTGAGTAAAACTTAATATTTTTGTTGGCGACTAACATATATTATAGAAAATGTTGAGGTAGAACAGTTTTAGCTAATGCAGTCCCTGAAAATAGTGGTACAGTATGAGTACACGCCGCTTACATGAGTATAATTGGCGCTTACACACTTTCTGGGTATTTGGCCGAGCCCATCCTCCTATTAGTGGTGTGGGTCTTGTTGTTGTTCCACAAATGGAGGGACCTACAGTTTCAAGCCAACTCGGAACGGCAACTGGTTTTTCATGAGGAGCTTTTTTCATGACAGAAATACTTTCGGAGGTTTGCCATTGCCTGTCGAAGAGCGACTCTATTAGAAAAATGCTTTTCTTCATTTTGGTGTTTCACGGAGATTCGAAACTACGTTCTCTCCGAATTACGAATGGTAGTCACATCCGAGCCCATTCGCCTACGATGGTAATTACATATGATACGTTATTTGCCACAACTTGTTGCCATCTTTCAGGTGATCTGTGAATTCCTGTTTTGTAGAAATTCTCGCTCTTGGTGTTAAAATAGAAACACTTTAAAAATACTCTTCCTGTCCCACTACAGATAAAGCAGTACTTTACGTAATGCTCTTAATTTGTAGTCAGATTTTTTTCTCTTAGTATTCTCGTAAAGAATCCACATTTTATCTCCAGTAATCAGCTTGTCCAAAAACACCTCCACATTATCTCTAATCAGATGTGATGAACACAAGAACACAAGAAGAACACGATCAGATTTCATGTGGAACCCAAAAACTTTGCTTTAACACAAGTGCTTTAGTGCTTAATTAATGCTTAATACTAAGTGCTTATGCGTCATTTAGAATTTCATTATAAATTAGGAGATATAATATATTTATTCGACAGGTTTGTTTCAATTTCACAATATAATTTTGATATTTTTAAGAAAGCTATAATTTTTTGAATATTATCGATTGTAGGGTTGGAAATGCATTGAATGGGATCGGTGTTATGGAATGTGTGGTTTCTTAGTGAGTTGAAGGGATAACATTCGGACATAACGTGATTAATGGAGATCGGGGTGGAGTTACAAAACTGACATGTTCTGGGGGTATTGCTGTCGATAAGGTGATTATGGGTTAATTAATATAACAGTTTTGGTCTGATTTTGGAAGGGAATGTAGATGGTTTAATGGAGTTTTATTCACATCCACAAAGCCAAGGCAGAGTGAGTACAGAGCAGCCACAAGACATACTAATGCGGTTTTTGGCTTAAGGATTTCAAGGCCTCCTAGGAGTATTGATGGTGATTATGTACATATGTTGGCAGATTTTAATTCTTCTTGTGTACAATTATAAATTATCTTGTTGGGGTAATAGTTGTTTTAGTAGTTTTGTTCGGCTGCTGCGTTATCGACCCTACATACTAAGGCTGCGGGATACAAGCAAGTGGACAAAGCGTAGTTGTAGAGTATCGTCACAATCAGGTTTACCAGGTCTAACTTGCCTTTGGTAACAGGTTTGCATACCTCTGGTCGCCTTATACAACTCCGTAATTACGCGTTTCGTGTATATCTGACTATTTACCATATTTATTAGACTCCTAGAAAAATATTCTAAGTAAATACCTGTGCTAGTAAATTAATTCATGTCCTCGAACTTCTCTGTAGCTTTGCCAGCTGAAGGACACCATATCATTCTTTTGCTAGATTGTTTTTGCAAATTTACTTAAAGCCCTGATACCGGGCTGGCGGGACGATAATACTTATGCATGTAATATATAAATATTTTACAATGTTTTTGGTATCGCAGATTAAAATTGTCAAAATGCCAGCAAAAAATATGGAAGGCCATTAGCCATTATATTTTCGATTCAACTCCCATTAAAGGAATATAAGGAAAATCAAAGAAAAGAATAAGCAAAAATCAAAATAAATTTTTAACGATTTTGCACTTCATTATTTTATTAGCCAATTACATAGGCTAACTTTCCGAAAAATTTTGATTAAAAATTTTGGACTTTTGATGAATAGTTGTCGATTTTTTATAAAGCTTATGCGAAATTTTAAACTTTTAAAAAGATTTTCTCAATAGTTTTACCCGAAATCCGACACCTTGCCAAATTCAGGATTCTTGATTATCTTGATTATCTAAAAAGCAAGCTAACTTTTTCAGGAATACCTACAGTTAGTAACATAAATAAGTATACACGAGCCTGATTTATGGAATTGTTTGACGCTAACGCTTTCCTTAATATGTAATCAAAATATTTTATACATGTTAGGTACCGTTATCCACCCTTTGCTTTGTCTTTGATGCCAGCAAAATTTACGTCACAAAAGTTAGTATACAGCAAACGATTGTTCAGTTAGCATAAGATTTATTTTTACGTATTGATTAAAAAAGTTAAAGCTATTCAAAGGAAATAATTAAAGTGAGTATAAAAATTTAGGGAAGTACGTTTTGTATTAATTTTTGCGACATTTTTAGTAATGGCACCAAGAGGAAAAGAGCCTTCTGATGGTTTAAAAAAACTGATTATAAAACATCACAAGGAACATAAATCATTGCGAGAAATCGGTCGTTTGAAAGATAGGAGTTTTGCTACAGTTTAAAATATTGTGAATATATATAAAAGTGTGGGAAGCATCACTAATAAAGAGCGTTGTGGGCGTCCGCCGCTCTTAAGTCCCAAAGAAAAAAGCTTAGTCGTACGGAAAATCAACACAATCCCCAAAATGAGTGTCCCCAAATTGAAATCTGAAGTTAAAAATGAGCCTGGAAAATAATTTAGCACCCAAACTATTCGCTGGGTTTTGCATAGTGCTAGTTATCATGGGCGCAATGTTAGGAAAAAGCCCTTCGTGAGTAGTGTCAATCGGAGTAAAAGATCATGAAAAATATGACCAAACGTTTTGGAATCAAGTCATATTTTCTGATGAGTATAAGTTCAGTATGTGTGGATCTGATGGCCGTGAAAAAGTTTGAAGAAAAGTTAACTCGGAATTGGATCCAAACAATATGACCGGCACTGTGAAGCATGGAGGGGCTCTGTGATGGTTTTGGGATGTATGGCTGCGAACAGGGTTGGATACTTGGTATTTATCGAAAATATTATGAACCGATATGGTTATTTAAATATTTTAAAAGAAAACGCTACGAAATTAAGCCTTGGAGGGACGTTTATTTTCCAGCAGGATAATGACCCCAAGCACACATCCAACATTGTACGAGAGTGGCTGTTATGCGAAACAGTTGAAAAACGTTCTTTTAGGGAAATCGAATAAAATACCACCAGCTGTAACTGAAAGCTTTTTTAAATCAATGGCATAACGACTTGAAGCGATTGTAAAGTCTAATGGTTATCCCACCAAATACTAGTATTTGATTTTAATTATGTTTTGATTTTGATGAACTGTATACTTACTTTTGAGACATGATTTGTATTAAGTTTAATATAAAAAGCTATAATTTTGTTCTACTTAAAAATTTGTCATTATTTGGATTAAATATGATTTTTGTATTTCATTCATGTAAATAAAACACAATTTTGTTATAACTTAGGTTGTTTGAAGGAATCCATAGGGGGAAAATTGAAAACGTGTCGGGTGTATACTTACTTCTGTTACTAACTGTAGATATTATTCAGCAGCTGTAGTTTGGTACATCGATTTCACAGATACATATATAATGGGAAAAAATGTAAAATTTAAATTTTTTACAAAATTTATTTAATATATTTATGAATTCTTTTCCTTTGATTCCATTCTTTATTAGCTTTAATACGTAAAATCATAATTTTTTGCTATTATCAGTTTTTTCCCATATCTAAAATCATATTGTAAATCATTGTATGAAAGATAAAATTCGCGCAAAATTTGTTGAAACAGTTTCACTTTTACTCGAATGCCCAGAATAGGTAACTCCTTCGTGGCAAATTGTTTAAATTTACTAGACTGTTTATAATTTTATCACAGTTACTTTAATAGACTTTTTTGTGAGAGGTTTTCGAGTGAGATATTTGAATCTACACACTGATATTTGCTCAAGAATAGCAAACTGTAAAAATATATCTTACATATTTTTTGGGTTTTTTCAGGTTGTTTTTGGAACAAAAAAAAATTGTAAGCTCGGGCTGGCAGCTTTTCGTTTTCATGTCGTTAATTAGCGTATTTAAAGGATATGATCTGAAATATTTTTTTTACATTTACTAGGTTTATGAGCATTCAAAAACATTGTTTTTTTAATTTTTGAGTTGGAAGATTGTTTATTAAACTTTTTTGGCTTGTGGATCTTGAGAAAGTTCAAACTACAAATGGTTTTTCTTTTGCTTGATTTTTTTCGATTAGTGTATTAAAAAAACATTACCTGATAGATTTTTTAATGCATTGGGTTTAAACGCACTGAAAAATATAATTTCCTTTGTAGGTGGATGGCGTGGAAGAATTTTTAATATCGCTGCCTAATGAAATAAAGGGAAATACTTGAAAGTATTATTCTTTTCTAAGACTGAAAAGCACATACAGACTAAAAGCATATATATAAACAGCCTTTAACGTCTTAACGCTTTTATCCATAAAGCTCTTATATCTTCATTAAATAAATAACTGACCTTAACGTGCTTTATTTAGTGAGCCTGTTAGGGTATGGCTCAGCCATCAGCCTACAACTGAACACATCAAACACAATGCGCATAGCTGACTAATCCGAACGTCCACTTTTCTTCATTAGCTTAGAGTCTTTTTTATTAGTTTTTCCTATTCGTTTTTCTATTTATTATCTTTCTTTTTTGATTTTTTTCCAGCAATCATTTTTATGGTGTCATTTTCCGGCTTGTAAACGCCTACAAAGACGCGAAGTAGCAACAACAATTTAGGCACTTACGAACGGAGCTATACGCCACAAATGATACTCAGGATGTGCTCAGCTTACAGATAAGGGTCAGAGTATGTGGATGTGTACAAAAGTATTCTCATATAACTCCACAAAATACAATTTCAGCAAACAAACAAAGCCTAGACATTTGCAGGACAATAAACCCGCAAGGACGAGATATAAAGTGAGAAAAATCAGAGCGTTTTGTAAGCAGCTGCGTTTAAGCTGGCACATTTGGCATTGGCTTGTTGTAGCTGTAACTAGTTTTGTTATTGTTTCTTTTTATACCTTCTGTTGCTTTGCTATTGTTGTAGCATACAAAATCCGTGGCATCAAAAACTCGTTTCTTTATCATTAATGTGATTGAGTTGCTGAAGATTTTATATCCTAATTTTATTAAAAGTGTTGTGAAAAATTGCCATTGTGAAAGTAATGTGAAGAATTGAAGTAAAAAGAAATAATGCAATTCAAAAGGAAAATTATTTCGATTACGTTGAATGTGCGTACTTGCGACAGGGCAAGTACTTTTCTGGAAATAAAGGCTGAGTGAGTGGGGTAAAGGGAATAAAGCAGACGGACTCATAGTAGCGAATACTTCTCACTGTGTTTGTAATTTTCAGTATACTATGGCAACAATGTGGCAAAAAATTTTTTTTTTGCATTGAGCGGTTTTAAAATATTTTTAATGTGTAGAGATAACATTTATTTAAAAAAAATATAAATAATAAAAATACAAATATGAAAAGTGTAAATAACTAGAAATTGCTACACTTTAAGATTGCAAGCACAACATTTTTTTTTTTGTTTTATTAGTCTTCAGTGTTGGCAACGAATTGTGTTGTTTTTGCAAAAATATGAAAGTTTCATAAAACTAATTTAGAAATGAATTTGATTTATTGTAGAAAGTTGCATTTCTCGACTTTATTCTTCTAAAATTGTTATGTTTCTGCTGTCAGGGCCATCTGAAATTATTTCTTATGTTATGGTAAAGAATATTTGAGACGACTGAAATAATAAAAATAAAAACAATAAGAACAATAAAACTATGTTGAAATATAAGTGGATGCCTTAAGCGAAGAATTGTTTTTAACTCGCATATTCTGAATAGAAATTTCTAGGGAGATTTTTTTTCTATTCCCTTTCCTCCTATGATAGGCGAAAATTGCTAGACAATTTTCATAAGTTTTCCCTTCCCTAAAAAACCCAAACGAATTTTTTAAAAATCAAAATCGTGTTTTCGGACGAATATAAAAAGAGAGAAAATGAAGACATTTTCAAGAGAATTTTCCGCCAGCAAAGTGCAACGGAATGCAGAAGTTTAAGAAAAAAGGGGAATAAAATACATAACATTTATTTTTAGGTCAATAAACTATAAACAAAATCTCAACTATAATTATGATACTTGGAAACATGATGCGGCGAAGTACTGGGATAGGGAGAAGATTTTAAAAGGGCATCAATGAGAAGGTAAGCAGGAGGATACTTCCAAAATTGTGCTTAACCTTTGAACATAGAATTAGTAATAAGATTATAAATGTTCGGCAATAATATTTATCTTTTTTCGCGAGAAGGGTTTTTTATTTACTGTTTTATTATTATATTTAGTATCAAAACAAGTGCAATTATAACAAAGAAATTTGTTTAGTTGAATACAGTTTTTGTTAATTTTTATTAGAATTATAAATATTCCAATTATTAATATTAATTTCTTATACTTTGGGTTGCTACCGTTAAATACGGTGACATATCCTATTAGGATTTCGAATAGGATTGGGATTAGAATATATGTATAGCGTGCAACACATGTTTCCCTTTTCTTCTGCTTCACATACATTTATTCACTTCGCACATAAATATGCTTCAAAAGTCTCAACCACCGGATTTGGTGCTTTATTGAGAATGGATTGAGCCAAAAGAATGTTACAATTTTTTCCGATCCCTGTTTGAAATCCGCCTTCAAGCAAAAAGAAACGCTGAGTTCTACATTGGCGAAACAACGAACTGCGCTCTAACAAATATTGAAAAGCAGCTTTATTTAGTATACAGTATTTATCAAATCTGCAGAGTTATAAAATTATTGAAAATTGGATAAAAAACTTAGCTACAAAAAATATTGGTTGGAATACTGACAGAGACTTTCTTCCCAACATCCCGTATCCAAAATGGGATTAATCCAGTGCGATGCGTGTACATGCAACAAAGCGAATGCTAGGGGTACTTTGGAACATCTACTTTGCCACTACCCTGCTCTTTGTAGGACTCAACAAATGTGCCTCGAATCAGTAGATTTTTCATCCTTGAATATAATGCGGTGCTTGCTAAAACTCGAGAACACGCGCATTAAGAATTACACAAATTAATAATTCGACTCCAAATACATAGCACTGGCAACACAATGGGCACTAGGGAGGGTCTGCGGGAGATCTTTTTAGAGATCAACCAGCGCAATCTAACCTAATAAAACACAGCTTAGTAGCGGCCATCGTTGTAGAATCGGCTCATGCGTAATTACCATTGGAAAGCGCACAGGTTTGAAACCCCGTACACGGAACACCAATTTCCACATCATCTATTAGTCGAAGCATATTACCATATTAATTGTACTTGCTACTTTACATTTTTCATTCAATATTTTCTCTCCTCCCTAAATCCTTTCACAGGTAGTGGTCCCCATTTTGGTATCAAAACGGCACGTAAGTGCTACTTGAAGTGTACCTGGGGTACTCTTGCCATCTTACCTACCTACCTACCTTACACTTTTTTCAACTTTATTTAGTGCAACTTACATTTTTAAGCTATTCAAATCACTTCGTCTCGAAGTTCAAATTTCCTACCCCCAATGCTTCAGAGAAAAGTCTGCTCCTCGAGAGAACAATCTTGTCCCAGGATTTTCGAACTGGAGACCGGAAATACTTGGGATTTGGCTGATACATTTCGTTTTACCAAAACAAATTTTGTTAACAAACATTTAATTTAAAAATTTGTTTTCCTTTTGATAAAAAAAATTACTATATTCGTCTCGTATCAGACAGGACAACAGTATTGGAATTTGTAGTGACAGTCAAGCTGCACTGAGAGCCCTTGCTAACCCACGCTGCTCTACGAAGTTAGTAGGTGAATGTAAGACAAAACTGAACAGTGTTGCAAAACACAATAAAGTTAGACTTATTTGGCTGCCTGGACATTGTGGGATTGCAGGGAGCGAGTTTGCTGATAAATTGTCAAATGAAGGCTCTGCAAGTATGCTACTAGGCCCTGAACCCTTTCTAGGTGGAAATTCCGCATGGCTACCATGGGAGTCATAGACAGCCCGATATCCCTATCCTGTCTTGAGAATGACGACACTGCAGAGCATTTTCTCTGTAGCTGTCCTGCATTTTCCAGAATCAGACTTAGGATATTGGGTTGCGATATACTGAGTATGGACAAAGTTCATAATTTTCCTCTCTCGGATCTCTTAAAGTACATCAATGAATCCAATAGATTTGTGGAAGAGTGATCTCAAACTAATTTATCCATTTTACCATCCACTCTTCACCCTTCCTATCTCCATTCTTTCTACTGATATACTGTAGTACAATGGTCTACTGACTGAGTGCTTGTACTTGTCCAACCGCACACAAATCTAATCTAATCTAATCAAATCTTGTACCAGAGAAAAAAATTGACTAGAAAAAGTTTTAGTACATCATTTTTTTTCTTTTCTACACAACCACCTCTTTTTGGAAATAATATTAGTTTTGACATAAATAGTTTGGTCAAAATTATAATCTTGTTTCATTTAATCCACAGACAATATAAAAAAAATTGAGAAAAAAATATACCAGCAAAAGGTTTTAGTATGTCCTGCTCTACAATATATTTTTTCCACAAAACACATTTTTTTAAGATAGTTCTCGTCTTTTATCAGAGAAAGGCACAATTCATCAAAAAAACAGATATTTATTTTTTATGTTTTTAAAAAAAAAAATTGTTTTCTACCATACAGGGTGGCTGATGAATTTTGCTACATTAAGAACTCAAATAACTTTTTTTTTAGTGTATGGAAGTCATTTATTTTTTTTTTCAAGTTGAAGCTCATTAAATTTTATTAAATGTAGCTTAACTAGTTTTAAAAATAATTGCATTTAAATGCCCCCCATGCTCGTTGACACAAGTGCGACATCTTAGTAAAAAGTTGTTCATTGCTGCTTTGAGAGTTGCGACAGGAATAGCCGCAATTGTTGCCCGAATGGATTGTTTTAGTTCATCCAAATTTGTTGGCTTTGTTTTATAAACTTCTTGTTTGCATAAACCTCACAAGAAAAAGTCAGGTGCAGTAAGGTCAGGCGACCTGGGGGGCCAACGAAATTCGGAGTTTCTTGAAATCAGTTTATTGGGAAATTTTCGTCGCAACTCTGTCATAACAGTCTGGGCTATGTGAGACGTTGCCCCATCTTGTTGAAACCACACAGAGTTGAAAGGAATTCTCTTTCGGCGTAGTTCTGGATAGAAAAATTCTTTCAGCATTTTCAAATAACGGTATCCAGTAACCGTAACGGTGTGACCATTTTCTTCAAAAAAATAAGGCCCGACAATACAGCGTGAAGAAACCGCACACCACACTGTCACGCGAAGAGGATGCAATTCCGTCTCGTGGAGTATCTGTGGGTTAGAAGTACTCCATATTCGACAACTTTGTTTGTTCACATTGCCGTTTAAATCGAAATGGGCCTCATCAGACATGAAAAGGCAGTTTAACAAGTTTTGGTCTTCTTCCACCATTTGCAGGATCTTCTGGCAAAATTCCAAGCGAATCGGCAAGTCTGCTGCATTCAGTTTGTTAACCATTTGAATTTTGTAGGGAAATAAGTCTAAATCTTTGTGCATTATTGTTTGCAAAGACTGTCGGCTGACACCAAGTTGAGCAGATAAGCTTCTTGTTGAAAGCCTTGGATTGCTTTGTATAGCTGCAGCTACAGCAGCGATCGTTTCCTCCGTCCGAACTGGTGGGTTTCGATGATAAGGCCTTCTTGCGACTGTTCCTTGCTCAGCAAAATTATTCACCAGTCTCATTATGGTCCATCTGCTCGGGGGATCGCCGCCAAACATCCGCCTGTACTCTCTCTGTACCAAAACTACGGACTCCAGTGCGTGATAGCGGCGGACTATCTAAATTCTTGTTTGCGTGTCCCAGTTATCCATTTTAATAAATTTTAAAGATCAATCTGCAAATTAAAACAAAAATGGAACAGATAACTTAAAAAGAAAAAAAGTTATTCTATTTTTTTTTTAGTAGCGGCTTTCATCAGCCACCCTGTATAATATTTATTTTAACAAAGGATTTTAGAATACTCGTCTTTTATCAGCTAAAAGGTATGCGGAAAGTTAAACAAACTATCGTTAAAAATTTAAAAAAATTAAAATTGGAATATTGAAAAATATTTCATAGAATACTGAAATATATAAATAAAGCTATTTATATTTTGTGGAACAGCCATTGGTACATTGGCTCCAAGCTATTTTTTAAATGTATATCATTTATACATTTAATTAAAATATTTTTCTAACCTTCTATTAAAACAAATACGTGGAAAATATATGTAAAAAAATTATTTAACATCAATAGTATATTGATTTAACTAGGAGCATGAATTTTCGTGAACACAAAGTCACAGTGCACGTCCTGAATTTGGAATACAAAAAGCCAATTATTAATTTTTCGCAAATTTCTTCCATTGCCTGCCTGTTTATATACAGCAGGTGCCTAGATCGCATACGTCGCCATTTGCAAAAATTATAAATCAGACGGTAGGCTGATTAATTTTGTGCCCCCTTGTGCATGCTATTGTGAAATATTATAATTGATATACGTTTTTTTTCCTCAGAAAAGGAATTCCGATATACACGAACTTTTTTTAAGCAATACGAATTTACAAGGGGCAAATTATCGCTACCAGCTATAAAGGCCTTTCATATCATTACAGCATATTTTCACAAACCAAGATTTATGTCATAAACCATAAACAACAAAAATATATTAATAATCAAGTTGCTTATATTGTAAGAACATGCAATTGCTGAAGTTGGACAAGACGAAACACCTCTTGTCATCAAACAAATAGTCGGCGCACTCCCGTATCGGCACCCACGGCACTGTTGACAGCGATGATTTCGAGGTTGTAAAAGACTTCGTGTATTTGGGAACCAGCATTAACACCGATAACAATGTCAGCCTTGAAATACAATGTAGAATCTCTCTTGCCAACAAGTGCTACTTTGGACTAAGTAGGCAACTGAGCGGTAAAGTCCTCTCTCGACAAACTAACACTCTACAAGACTCTCATCATGCCCGTCTTAACGTATGGCCTCCTCTGCTCTGGAAAGAGGTATGCCTTGGTATGCCCAACTGGCGCAGGTTAGCACGAGAAAAAAACGAATGGCGCGCTTTGTTAAACTTGGTTAAAATTGCTGAAGCAATTATCGCACCAACCAAGGAGAAACATAATTTTAAAATATTAAAAAAAGAGATGGCTTTTTGTTTAATTCCGGCCCACCGGCTTTCCCTAAAGAACACAAAAGATCGAAGCAACTTGGTATTCATAACAGAAATCAGAAATTCATTTAAGGTTGAAACATTGGTTCCAATCAGATTTTTCATCGCCTTCGTCTTTTGGGTATTGAATTCCTGTAAACATCTAATAAATGTACACAATTTTAATTTATGCTTGAATATGACAACGAAATGAATATATGTACTTTAAACTATACGATTTAAATAAAATACGTGTCATGTTGTGCGATGACTTTTAACCATTTTCAAGTTTTACAAGACCGCTATTGTATCAGGTCCTCACGCATGAAAATACGATAAGCGATTGACCCTCTTTTTATCACTTCACGTTTTCAAGGAGTGGCTTACCAGAAACTTTCTCACCATCGACATCCATATTTCCAGAGCAAAATCATTGGAGCCACCACTTCGTTATGTCACTAGATACTATAAAAGGGCGGGTCAAAACTTCTAGATGCTAGTAGTAGTATTGTAAAGGGTGTTTTTTTTAGAGGTTAGGTTTTCAAGTTGGCACTACTTTTTTGTAGATGGTCTTTTTGACAGCTGTCACTTGATTTATGCTCAGTTTGGTTTGCCATTTCATAATGAATAGACTTACACCTGAACAACGTTTGCAAATCGTGCAAATTTATTACGAAAATAATGGTTCGGTTCGCGCGGCGCATCGAAGAAAATTTTGTTCAGCGATGAAGCTCACTTTTGGTTGAATGGGTATGTCAATAAGCAAAATTGTCGCATTTGGAGTGAACATAATCCACAAGCCATTGCTGAGACGCCGTTACATCCTCAAAAAGTCACTGTTTGGTGTGCTCTATGGGCAGAGGGAATCATTGGTCCATATTTCTTTAAAAATGATGCCGGCCATAATGTTACAGTCAATGGAGAGCGCTATAGAGCCATGATTAATGACTTTTTCGTGCCTGAATTGGACGATGTTGATGTGGACGACCTTTGGTTCCAACAAGACGGCGCTACATGCCATACAGCCAACGCAACAATCGATTTATTGAAGGAAACTTTTGGTGAGCGCATTATCTCGCGCCGTGGACCTGTGGCGTGGCCTCCAAGATCGTGCGATATAACACCGCTGGACTTTTTCTTGTGGGGATATGTGAAGTCGCTTGTCTACGCAGATAAGCCCGAGACGATTGACGTCTTGGAAGAGAATATTCGGCGCGTTATTGCTGACATACGGCCCCAATTGCTGCAAAAAGTGGTCGAAAATTGGGCCTCTCGGCTGGAATTTATTCGAGCCAGCCGCGGCGGCCACTTGCCCGAAATCATTTTTAAAACATAATGGCAAACCCTTATCTTTATAATAAAGCTAAATTCTTGGCCATAACGTTAAATTATATACGTTTTATTTCATCTTGAAAACTTAACCTCTAAAAAAAACACCCTTTATATTGCAGCTAATGATGATAATGATATCTCTATTTTTGGCTACCTATCATTTCAATTGTCGTTCCATGTGGTAGTACTAAAGTGCCACTTATTTTAGTGTGGACAAAAACTATCTTCTTCTTTATACTAAATAGTAATCCGATGTATATTTGTACATATATGGCGAAATATAGCTTACCAAAAGCATGCAGCGAAAAATGCTCAGAACTTTATACTTCAGCTAATAATTCTTTTAATGATAATGAAAGAGGAACATCTACTTCGTGGAAGCGAACAACTTGCAGAAAGTGACAAACGATTTTATGTTGTTATTATAACTTTTTCCATCTTCTTCTTTTCCACCTCCTTCTTATTACTATTATTATTATTATCAGTTCAGTAGTCATGCTTTTTCCTTAATTGTCAGGAGCATAATCTTGCTTTTAGAGTAGTTTAGATAACAACAACCGTTAATAAATAACAAAAATAGCTTTACTACTTTGCGCATTATACGTAGAAGCAGTGGAAAGGTAGAAGTCAAATCTATGAACTGCCGCCGCAGAGCGTTATTTGTGTGCTCCAAATATTTTATGTTTATACTAAAGAACTCACAAATAAAATCGCCTTAAAATAAAGTACTGCTATTAAAGAATTGTTTGTGTTAATATATGTCGCACGTTCGCAGGGAGAACTGCATATATATGAACGAACAGATGAAAGAACGTCTAAACTACTACTTCGTTAAGAAATTACCTCTGCTGTCTCCTACTTTACGTTTTGTAAAAAAAATCGTGGCAATATCTACCCACTAAACTCATTAGAAGAAAATATGCCTTATTATTACTTAGTAAGCAAAAGTAATTTGAAAACTGAAAACTTGATAAAACCATTTCTTAATTTTTTTTATCTATCACATTTGGGCATCGGCCTGTTCATCATGAGAATATTTCGACTCCACATTCCCTATTATGAGTTACTTCCCAGGTCATTGTGCTATCAAATACGAAAAGCGCACACATAACAACTTTATAAAGAAAAATAAAACATTTAACTTCGCAACAAATATGTGCCATTCACCTGCATTACTGCCTTACTGTCACTTGGCACTTGAAGTAATCGCCACAAAACTTAACAACACTTCGCTTGATTCATACCCGCTTTCCACATTCCACTGACTGCTGCAGGCACATTTGTGCTACCTCTTGAAAAGTTCAATTAGGAATGCAAAACATAAAACGTCATTAAGGTAAATTATGCTCTAAAGGCATCACAAGGCATCACAGAGCATCACCAGCATACACACAAGTTAAGTTTGTATGAAAATTACTGCTTTCTATCGACTATTTTTGCTCCAAAGAATACAAAACTCTATCTCTCTTTCGTCATTAAATAAGTTTTTCTTGAGGATATGTTCTTGGCGCTTTTTCAGCTTGGTGCGTTGTTACAAGTTGTTCATTAGTTTATGCAAGAATATTTAACATACTTCAGCCAACCAGTCATTTAGATACGCGGTTGATGAGTTTACTGATGGCTGACTGTCATAAGTAGATTTATGTACATATGTATGTGTGAAATACAAAGTACGCAAATACATATATTCGGTTATATTTTTCTTGCAACTTGATAAATCGGAAAGTGATTTAATGGTGAAGTTATGCGGTATGCATGCAAGTTTGCGAATTGAAGATTCAAGAAAAATATTCTTTTCGAAGAGCTCCCTAAGAATTTGCAATACTCAACTCCTTCATTCACATTTTTCTATACCTCCTATTCCTTTTATTTAAAAAACAAACTCCTACTGTTTTTTTTTTTGGCTTCCGGTTTCGCTTTTTTTCTACTATGTCCTTAACTACATAAACACAGCAATTTATCAATTAAAACTGAAGAGAATGTGCAGCTTCAAAAAAGAAAGCGTACAGCAACCAGAAAAGTAAAAAGCGCAGAAAAAACCTCCTCGGGCTGGTGTACAAAATGCTCATGCAGCAGCTGTCATTCACATCTGAAGGCACATACACACGATTAATATATATATATATATATACACAGTCACTTAACTATACGAAAACGGGCAAGTGGCATTTTGTTCATCATACGCACCGTTGGCAGCTGCTAGCTAGATGTGCAAGAATTTTTAGAAACGCTCATATGTACAGTAGATATTCCACGAAATAGAAACACTGTATGAAATTCAGATTTTAATTAGAAAATGTTCTACTCAAATGACGCTAGTTTCGAAATACTTCGAAAAACTTTACCTGTGATTCAAAACATAAATGAAAAATCCTATTTCCTGCCCATTTTAGTTCAAATAGTTCTCTAACACCATCTCAAAGACATGCCAACAAATGCCTTCATATTATCTGTAGATGCGTTCTGGCTGAATGAAGAACCCTTCCTATGCTAAATCAAATGCAGAAAGTGGTGTTGGATAGGTCACGCGCTTAGAAAACCACCAAATCTGATAGTATCATGAGAATTGCATTGGATTGGAACCCGCAAGAAAACAGAGGTGGCGATGACCCAAAGTAGGCGGTGACCTCCTACGTGGAGTGGAAAGGTCTTATCAACGCCCTATGATCCCGAGCGGAGATAACAAGAAAAAACGAAACTAGTTCAAACTTAGAATATCTATCACAGAGCAACACTAATTTCGTGATGGCAAGCACTAGGATGATGCATAGGCGCTTATGAAAGACTACTTTGCCTCAAGGCTATTCAAATCTATTACATACAGACTATTTAATGGAAGAGTGGCCGTCAGAATTTGCAGACTATATGACCAATTCGATTCGAATAAACTGCACCGTATGGGCTTATGATATTTAATATAAGCAATACTTATATATTTAGTAAAACGTCCCCACCATTAGCTAGTATTTCTGCGCAATTCATGAAGGTAATGGGCTCCAGATCAGGCGAATTTGTCACTGTCACTGTTTGTCCATTCATATTTGTTTTTCTTTACATCAGGTGACTTTTGAGGCCAATCCAACATACCAATCCAACAACCCAACCCCATTTTGCTTTTTTCACTGTACACTTCTCCGGCTTCGATGCTTGGGATCGTTGTCCTCTTGTAAAATCAAAGGTTAGCTTGTTGGTATATTTTATTTGTAAAAACTGCATCCCAAACACAAATAAACCACCAAATTGGTTTCGGAGAAGTAGCCCTAAGTATGAGCCTTAACTGGATGCTTAACAATTCGTTGGAGTTGTCGATTATCAGCAGTACACCAAGACTGATGTATGCAATTATTCACCCAAAAGCAATGTTCATCGGTGAATATTCCGTTTGCCCAATTTCATTCTGAATTTGTCTTAGTCCATGCAAGTATTTTTTTGAATTTGTGATAATGAAAGAAGTGGTTTTTCAATGTGATCCCAAAATTTGAGGTCTTCTAGACATGAACTACCTCGAACCGTGCCTTTGGAAGTATTAACACCACTTTTCTTTAAAAAAGCTCAAGCTTAACGCAACGATAAGAAGGCATTCTTTTATTTTTTTATCTCGTTTGGCAAAGTCATCAATGTTTTTAACTTCGGTGTATCATTCCACCCATTTATCTATGCACGTCTTTAATTTCTTCAAATATTTTGCTGAAGATGCATATAACATTCTTGGGTGTGTACAAAGGAACACTACTTTAAATCGTTTTTCTTAACCGGACCTCATTTATTATATAAAAAAAATTGATATTATCATAAAAAAAATTTGATATTTCTCACGAAATTAACAAATTGTACAAATCTTATTACGAAAACGATGCGCCTACTGAACAGCACCTAACTTCTTTTTTTATGACGGAACTCCATGCTTGAATTTTGCCGGTCACGCTACCGAACTGTGCATAAAAGGAAACACTCTCTATTAAAAAGACCTACCGAACACAATAAGTAAAGAGCGAGCAAGTCAAAATAGAATACGAAACGGAAATGAGTTATAGTCTAGTAAAATTTTCGCAAGTCTTACAAAATACAATCCAAGTATAACGGAATAACAGTGCATAAGAAGTGAGCACAGTTGCCAGAATATCAACAAAAAAATAAGCGAAATTTTGTATTTGTTTGAAAGTGATAAGAGAGGAAAAATATTCTTCACCAAAATCATGTTAACACAATTAGGCGTTAAGTAAAAAGTGTCGTGGCTTCACCAGAAAGAACAGTCACTCATACAAAGTCTAAAATTCAGCTAGACTTTAACATCAAAAAATACCGGGGATGCAGCAACTCGCTGAAGAGTGATAAAGACGGAATTATACGTGACTGCAAGTTAACTAATATACGTTAATTTCAAGCCGAGCTCAACTAAAAAGGCAGTTCCGAAGTACGTAATAATAAGCAAATTGAAAAATCTTACCTTTTTTATTTACTTAGATGACCCCTTATTTATATTTAGAGATGGGTATACCAGTTTTCTTCACTGAGAAAAAGTTTACTTGTATTTCCAGCTAAGGCTAAGACTAAAACCTACCAAGCGAATACAATTTTCTGAACTTGAAATGAAAACAAGTTTAACATTTATCAATACAAACCTTAAATAAGTACAATGAGCTTTTTTCTAAAACTGTAGATTTGCTACTTATATATTTTTAAATTATTTAATTATATTATTGAAATAAGAGTTGAAAAATGCAAAACATATGAAACAAACTCTAGAGTTTCTATATTATTAGACACTCCGTGCGTAACTAACTGACGTCATTGACATGTCCACATATCTTTTGTTGTAAAGAGAAGGAAAAAGACAGCATTAAATAAATACCAAAGTGCTTTGTAACGCACTTTTTACTCATGTACTCATACGTGCCATATAGTACGTGTACATTAGGATGCATCAATCTCCATAAAAAGCAAGAACCGGTACTCGTTTCCCCCCGGAATTATAAAGTTTATAATATAGGGTTTTTAATAAGAAGTGTTATTTTCATATTAAAAAAAATGCTATTTTTTTATATAAATAATCGGAGGGTTATTTCAGTATAAAGAGGAAGGTATGCCGTTAATAGTGGAAAATAACATCAGGCAAATGAACACCATAACCACGCTTACAGTACAATATCCTTTTCGTGAAATTTTCCATATCCGAATTGCAAGGTGGCTGCCCTATGTCCTCGATAGCCTCACGAATTCCATCTTTGAGGTCTTGAATCGACCCTGGGCTGTTGGCGTAGACCTTCTCTGGCTCTCGCGTGGTCCGAAAGAAAAAATGTACAGGGTGCTAAATCTCAAGATCAATCCCAATTGTGTTCATCGGCCCGGAAACTTTTCCCGTAAAAGATCAATGGTTTCGTTGCTTGTGTGGCACGTAGCGCCGTCTTGTTGAAAATAAAAGTTGGCCAGATCAACGCCATCCAATTCCCGCCATAAAACATCATTAAGCATCTCTCTATAGCGCAATCCATTCAGCTGTAACACCTGTTTTTGGAAAATTCTTTATTTTAAAATTTCCAACAAAATACTAAGATTAACATGAGCTAAAAACCAAGTTTTTTCATAAGTAAAATAAATTTTTTAGAATTTAAGCTGGAAAAGTCTGCATAAAAATGCTTAAGAATTGCATGAAGGAATTCAAAATAATGAGATATTTTATTTTTGGTTTGGAATGTGAATAAAAGTGGTAAAACATTTTAAAAGGGGAGAAATATTAGAATAAGTTATACAAGTTTTCTGTGAGCCTATCTTTCAAAAACAGTAAAAAAACAATACAATAATAAATAGTCACAAATAACACCGATTCAGTTCATTCATAAACTTCTTTGCATTTTTATGCAAACCTTAACATCTGACGTGATATTTTGCAAAAAATATTTTTAAAAACTGTTTTTATTTATAAAAAACTAGATTTTTAGAGGCACTTTCAAATGGGTTATAGCCAAAGTAAATCTTGATATATTTTCTAAATATTTTGCGTAAGTTTTAAATATTATATAATAAATTATATAACTTCCGTGGTAAAAACGCTAATTTTTTTGTTAGGCTTTCTATTTAAGATACCAGAGTGCCTTCTGCTCAAATATGAAGGACACGGTATCAATAAAACGGTCCGCGGATGACGTATGGCAAAAATAATTTTTTTGTTTTTTGGTAGGACTGTTATAAGCTTACATGGCAAATTTCAGCGTGATATTTCACATAGTTTGTTTTCTGTGCTACTGTAAACAAGTCAAGCTCGAGTGTGTTCCTCGAAATCTCTTTTATGACTTCAATTGTCTCAAAAAATAGAATAAATGTTTTTCTTAAATTAATTTTTACTTTTTATTTGCTTATTTTTACATTCCTGAATAACATGGTTTTTTAGGTACAATTTGAAAATTTTATTACTTTAAGGTTTGTCTGTATTAATTCTGTATTAACAAAAACCTGATTCTTCAAATCTGCTTATCTTAAATTTTAAATGATTTTATTAACTCATAAAATATATCCCCTAATTTTGGCATCCCTAATACACACATATTAGGTATATGTGAAGATAATTCTTGAAAAACAAATGGCGCTGTGTGCTTTCAAATTGCCTGCGAGTAATTTTACTTCATTAGGAGCTGGCAAAATTAATAAGAAAAAAATAAAAAAAATAACTGAGAGAATTTTCACATGGAATGACAGTTGCTGCTGCTTCGTTTGACCATCCTAATTAGTTCTTAATCAACTACTATTTTTCTTTCTGTCTATAGCATGTGCGTATATAGCTCCTTAGCTACATGTGCCTTATTTGTTTTCTATATTTGTGTTCACTTTTTTTGGGGGTAACGCATAGGGTCATTTTTCAAATTTGTACGTTTCTGTTTCTCTTTTTTGTTTTCAAATTTCTGCTAATTATACATTTCTGAAGTGAATTTTAGAAACTGAAATATATTATGCCTTTAAGGTAACAATGGGTTTAGAAAGCGGTAATGTACTCAAGTAAACTGAACTAGTAATTAAGAGCACTTTATTTATTTTAATCTCTCGAAAGATTAGTTCATGCTTGGTAGTGGTTTTCTATACCTGTGTATGTTAAAAAATCATTAATAATTTTTTTGCTGATTAAAAAAGGCGTGAGGGTCCCTATATTCACAGCTGCTCTACAAACGGGTATACTATATAATTCTATCATTCAGTCATACTGTTCCTCTTTAAAACTAAAACAGTTTAGTCGAGGTTTTCCTTGTTTTTAGGCAGTATTTACCTAGGCTCCCCCAAAACAAAAAACAAACACAACATTTTTATGTATTTTCTAAATAGCTTATTATTTAATTACTAACGCATAAGATTACGACAATCCCATTAAAACAGGCGTAAATAATATATTCGTATTGTAGTTATTTCATGCTTTTTATGCTATCCATATCAGCTTCCTATTTGTACCTCAGCACCTGGTTACCTACCTTCGACTTGCACCAATCTAACTCATACCTGCTATATTTGAAATAATTTCCATTCCAGCCACTAAGTTGCCCCGCTTTGGCTTTAACTTCCAACAGCAGAATGTTAATTCACTTAAGCGCATTTTGCCTGACAAGGATGTTGGTGAGTAATTATTATGCGGTCAACAATAACGTATAGAAAAACAAGAACAATGAAAATGTTGCAGTAACTAGAATGGCTTGACGGGCGGCTTAACGCAACAACTTCCGAGTGGCATTCTGAATAATAACCATGCGCAAGGGTCAAGCAGCAAAAGCAAAAACAAAAACAAAAAAAAAAGAGAAGCAACCAACATAAAACTGCCAACAATGTTGATGACGACATGCGAAATGAAAGAATGAACGTAAGGCACAAAAACAACTAACGCAATCTATTTGTTACGTGTTGGCAATTTAACGATGGTACTATAACGCATTGTTTGGTTGGGAGGCACCTTGCATGAGTGCTACCTTGCACCAGTGCTTGGGTAACTTTGTATTTTTAAGTGTTTAGCTAAAGAGCATTTCACGTCATTTTGGCCATTTTAAGCTTAGTCTGTGCTTTTGGCCGGATGTGCTTTAGTGTTTGCCACAAAGTGCTTCTGACCAACATTCAACCGTACAAACACATTTATGCCACTGGTCGTGCTTTTAAGTAAAAAATATATGCAAAAGTCACTCATACGCCCTGCTGAACTGTTTTTTGCGGCTGACAAGGTAGCTAGTTGCCACAAATTTTAACAGCTAAGCGTGATGCTCATTAAGTTGTTAAGTGAAGACCTGTTACATATACCTGCATATTATATTATATATTTTTATGGTTTAAATTTGCTGGTTACTTTGAATGTTAGAGCCGGTTACGAACAATTGTTTGCAAGACAATTTATTAGATTTAAAAAGTGGTTTAGGTAAAGGAGTACAGCCCTGATGAAAAAAGCAAAAATAATAAATTTGCAAATGTAGATGAGGTTTTGGATAGTTTTCTGCAAAAAAATCTATTAAATTTATATTGAATATTTTGATACCACAGTACTGCAGTACAGTACAAAAATTTAATATTTTAAAAACAAAAAAAAAACACAAGACACACTGCATAAAGTTGTTTTTCAGATATAATATATAATACTGTAGCAAAAATAGAAGGAGTTTGGTAGAGGTCGTGTACCGAGTAAGAGGGAGGAGGTAGGGTCGTGTATCGACCGCGAAAAATGTACCAAATTCGTAACAATACTTTAGAATACTAACTGGTGGCGGCTTCGATTCTGTAAAAAATACACACTTAAAAACATTAAATTTTTGATAGATGAAGGCGATTTCTATTCCTAGTTAACATTTTTGTATTTTAATGTAAATATATACTTTATATTATAAAGCAATTTCAATAATTTTTGAACTAAAAAATAAGTGGCAACGCTGTTTATAAAATACCATTTATTTAAAATATTCCAAGCTATGCATAGTTTTAATTATGTCCACCTTTTAATATCTAATTCATCTGTACTATTATTTACCAATTGCGCCTAAAGGGAAAAATGGCAACGCCAATAGCAAATAATGTCAATTAAGGGTTGCTCCTTCTTTTGTGAATAATGTGCTTGTATATAAAATTGTAACTAAATTTTCTTATTATTTTTTATAAAATTTTATTACTGCTTGTTTAAATTTCAAACTCAATTTATTTGTTCATAAAATTTTTATTTAATATTAAGTTGGAACGCGTTTCAAAATACTATTGGATTACCCTAACCTCTAATAACATATTTTCATTATTTATTTTTTTGAAGTGAAACTTCTTAGGCGTCGATGGATGAACGAGAATGGAGAGTTAAATTTCAAAGCCGTGCAACGTTTTGGCCATTTTCGTTCCGCGAGAGAGAAAAAAGATATAACATAGAAGAAAAGGAGAGTGAGATATACCTCATATATATCTTAGATACACTTTAGGCTATTTTTCCTGAGTTTTTCCTTGTGCTTGTCAATTTCTAGTGAGAAATAACACTGCCTACTTTTTGGCGCTTATTTGTTGGTGCAAATTTGTAGGAAACATATTTTGGTGCCTACTTTTGGCGTTATATTTCCTTGATGCCTACTGCTTGGGACGTTTTTTGGTCCCCATTTTTTTGTGCCTTCTTTATGGCGCTTATTTCCGTTTCCTGGCTAGTGCTTGTGCGTACTATAAAGTGCTATCCATTCCGGCGTCGTATTTATTGGTATTGCCTTGCGGTAATTTATGCCTTTGCTGCGGTCCTGGAATCGCTGCGTTTGTGCGGTTGATAAGTGGTCGGAGTAGTGCGCGTTGTTGCCACGGTTTGTGTCCAGCGTTTACCTGCACCGGTCGACCCTACTCCGTTTTTTGTAATTTTTGTCGATTTGTATTCTCTGCAAATGTTGTAACATTATTATTGGCTTTTTTAAAAATCTAACTAATTTTTTTGTAAAACATAATTTATATATTATTTAAAATTAGATTGCAACGCCTTTTAAAAATACTATTGGGTTATCTTAATCTCTAATTAAATCTTACAAATAATTAAATTTTTTTTAATTATATGGCAGCGACTTTCAAAACCACTATTTAGTTATTATTTTCTTAATAAGATGGCAACGTACTTTAAAGATATTATTGGATTACTATTGCTTAAAGCCGCTTCAGTTGATACCTTTATTTGGGTATTCAACTGCAATGTGTAATCAATTGCTATTTCGGCAATGAAATTCAGATGGCAACGCCACCAAAAAAATGTCTTATAATAGATGTTTCCTGGAAAAGTAGTCATGATACACAAACTGTACTTGCATCTATTTTTAATAAAATGAGGTAATATTTTATTTGTAATACGAACAGCTCACAAAACCCAGCTAAAATGAACTCTCATAAGCTCTCCTATGGTGTAGAAAATGTCCAAATTGGGCCAGCAGCTTTTGAATGATGTCCTTTCAAGGACATTTTCTACGTTTTTATATATAATATAAGTAAGTCGTGGCTGCCGCAGCCGAATGGATTGGTAAGTGACTACCATTCCGCATTCGAAGTAGTCGGTTCGAATCTCCGCGAAACACCAAAATAAAGAACGTTTTTTTTTTCTATATATAATGGCGCTTTCACACTTTTTTGGTACTTGGCCGAGTTCCCCCTCTTATTTGTGGCAAGTTTTTTTATGAGAAGCTTTTTCATGGCAGGTGGAGACAACTTCGTATCACATTTTCATATAATTAACCCCAATTAAGCATCCATCTCTCTCATATAAATTGCTGACCTAATCAAAATGCAAGATTAATAAGCAAGGAATTGGCCCACATATTCAGAATATCTTACATATGGAAGTATGTATGTGCATATGTGACCAGAGAAATGAAAAAAAGCAAAAAAGTTGCATGACATGCGCTGGAGAACATGTAGAGCAAAGAGCGTATTATATAATGATTAATTAGCAGTTGCTACATTGATTTATGCGAAAACTTCTTGCAAATGTGCTCAAAAACCACATAAAAAATATTTTTGAATATATTTGGGATACTCAAAAATGTATTTGAAATGCATGTGAATAGTATATTTCGAAAAGCAAAATAAAATTGAAAAAGCAAAATTTAGTAAAAATAGTGGCACGAATTTATTACATAATATGATAAATAAATTTAGGAAATGCTTAAGAGTCTACATTAAAAGTCTCTTAGTTTAGGAGTAAATTTCAATTAAGTCTACAATTTCGTCTCCAATCTTTTTTTCGATATATGGCTGCGGCGGTAAGCGTTATTCAAAATAGGCAAATCTAAAATACTTTTTGAGAGCGTAATTACATGTCATGAGTTGTAACAACAATGATACAACAACAATGATTTTTAAGTTTAAATAACACAAAGTGCTTGTAGTTTAAATTTTTTTATTACGTTGGCTCACTTTTGCTAAGTTTCAGTTAAATCTGTCGATTCATTCTTTGCGTACAAGACACTTAGTATCGACATGTCACAGTATTTTCTACAATGGGAAAAAAATCAAGTATCATGCAGTGATTGAATTTATATTTTTCAAAGATTTAAGAGCAAAGGAAATTTATGAATGACTGTTGCAAGTGTATAAGGACTCTCGCCATCAATTAATATAGTGAAAAGATGGGTTGTTAAATATAAACCTACCAGCACCAGAAATCATATAAAAAATACAAGATATTGTATTGAAAATTCTTCGAATGACTAAGCAAATTTCGACTGATATATTGAGTTTCAGGAAGCTGGGTGCACAATGGGTACAGCATTCGACAATAATGGAACGAAAACATATTCGAATGCTACTTTTTCAACAGCACTTAAAGCGTTTTGGAAAGGATAAAGTGCATTTTGTACGTAAATTTATCACTACGGATGACACCTGGGTCTATCACTATGATCTTAAATCAAAACAAGAGGCAAAAGAGTGATGTGAACCTGGTTCTTCGGCTCCGAAATGAGTTCATGTCTAGAAAACTTCCAGAAAACTGCATAATTTTTTAGGGTGAGGAAGGAATTTTTTGTGTGCATAACTTAAAAACTTGTAAAGCAATAAATTCAGAATATTATTGTAAGCTTTTAAACCAGTTGAAACAAAACGTTCGTATAAAAAGGCCCAGTTCAAAAAATAGTCAAGCGTGGAAAGCATTTTTCATCAAATAATGAGGTACAGCTTTGGAAGCCTTTCCAGATTCTCACTTCAGGGACGGAATTAATAAATTGAAATCTCGTTGTATTGAATAAAAAAGTGCATTTCAAACAATAAAATTGTGTGTTTTTTATCGAACTGCAAAACTTGTTGAACAATTTAGTATCAAAAAAATGTATTGTATATTATAAAAAATTGAGTATTCACAGAACCAAATTGTAATTCAAACTTCACTTACACCAGATTAATCACTTCATAAGAAAAAGAGGTAGTTGAGGTAATAAAATAATTTATTTATTTACTTTAATAATTTACAGTAAAGATTACTTTACAGGCAAGGCACAAATGTAAAGGAAGGAAACCAAACTTGGCAACTATTTTATTAGCAATCAATATAAATTCAATATTAAGCAAAAATTTAAATTTAGTTAAACTTTTTTACAAAACTAGATCTGGATAATACAAAATTAAGCAGACTGGTATTACATAATGAATTATAGTCTCGAAGTGAGCGAGTAATGGGTGCATTACCTACAAATTTAGTCTTAAAATTTTCCCCATAAAAAGGGTAAAATTTTCGAAGACTTCTTTGGGAAATATTAAGGCTTATCCGCTCAAGTAGATCTGGACAGTTGACGATGCTGTGTGACGGCGACTGCGCTACAGCTTGGTAGCCAGAGTGCGGCCGTTCCTATTTCGTCTTCGAACCAGGTTCCCTTAGCACTCCGTAGACACTGCTCGCATCTAGCTTCCTCTCGATAGCTATTTGTTCGAGCAGAGCGTCTGCTGTTCGTCTTCTATGCATATTTCCCTGGAGTACTCTCATCACTTCTTAGCTAGAGGACATCTCCTTGACGTTGGCAGGTCAGTGAGTTTGCTTGTGTGTGCCCTATTCCAAGGCATCTCTTAATTTGTTTGCATGGTCGCATCTTTGCTCGGATCCAGCATCGCCGATCTCGATTAGCTTCGCGGCCCCTTATGCAGAAAGCGTGAGGAAAACACGACTTGCTTCCGCGAATTCGGCGCCGTTATCTTCGTTTGTATCTGTTCCTCCTGATTGGTAAGTAGTTTCCGGACTGCTGTTTCTACCTTCACCTTGGCCGTCAAGGAGTCGAGATTTCGTATCTCAATCGCGGCGCTTGGTTGGAACTCCGCGATGGAAGCCGTATCCTGCACAGTGCTTTTCAGCTGATTCACGAACTCTGGCGTGACTTTCTCTCCCCTACCAAACTCCAAAAGTATTGCCCCAGCCTTCATTTTCCTGACGGACCTTACTTTGACTGACTCATTAGTCGTAATCTTCGCGCGCAAGCCCCTCAGCACATCTGCATATCTATTGCCTTTTGCGGGTTTTATCACAACAGCTTCTGGATTTGCGTGTTGTGTTCGCGGCTTGCTCCTTTTGCTTGGCTCAGATGGCTTATCCTTCGACTTCTTTTGGTTGCCCCTCTTGGTAACTGGCTACCAGCCTTCATCCGTTGTCTGAGGGTGTCCTTTTTGTTCCCTGTAGGTCGATTTGTTCTGGTTTTCTTACAGCTCTGAGGGGCAGCCGGGTTGGTTGCCATTCGCTTCGGGTTCCTCGTCGCAGAGGTGGGAGTATCTGTTATTTGTTTGGCAGTGTTCTTACGGGAGTGCGAGAGCGACCTTCCGTCTTCTGCTGCCTTCCACGAACGTCTGTAGTTCAGCGTTCCATCTAGCAACTTAGCCATTTTGGATACTCCAGCTTTGACTTCATTGCTAGTGTTCTTTTGACGTCTGAACGCCTGCTGCATAGCCCTATCACAAACTTATATTAGAAGATCGCATCTTCCTCCATCCTCCTCATGTTTTTTATTAGCTCAAGCCGAGGAGACATTTCAGTAGCGTCGAAAGACGCGCTCTCTTTTTGGGGCCCGTTTCTGTATTGCCATTCGCTGGCCGTTTTACCACTGCAAGAGTGCTGGTGGGCGTAAATTGCGCTGATTGTAGCCCTCCAATGGCGGTATTGGAGGCATCCTTCATCGGAAAGCTTATGTTACTGTCCCCGTTGCCGTTTGCGGGGCTATCAGCTTTAATATTTTTGAACGCAGTGCGGGCTTGTCCATAGTAAACTACTTTTTTTGAAGACCGCTCTTGTATTTACATTATTATTTCGACTATCTCTAATTCCTTCATCCGTGTTCCGGTCGATGGCTTGTTTTCTAATTTGGGTATTCATTTTCAAATTCTTTTAAGTCCCAACTTCAGGCCGCTAACCCTACATGAAAGTGCAGTTTCCCTAAGTGTCCCCATAGTTATCTGTGCGAGCAGGGAGTCCATGCGAGGGTTGATCCTACGCTTCATGGGCAGTAGAGTTCAGAGCCCGGACAGGAACTAGTCAGGATTTCTCAACTGAACCGGCACCACCAACTTAATGGTGACGTGTAGGGAACGTACTCGAAGGCTTGCCAGAGTTTTAACGGGACGGAGGCGATTGTAGCATTCAGTCATTGTAGCCTATCAGTCATTTCGGTGAAGTGTCACCCTCCTGTACTGAGGTGATAGAATACTACTTGCACCAGCCCAAAGACTTCCTAATCTATTCATGTTTTCCAGTATACCGTAATCAGGATCTTACTGGTCTCGATCCTGACGAGCTTTACAGCCCTGCCGCTGGAAGTACTCAGGGTATGTGAGGTCTTTGAGGCGGATGTATTCTTTCCCCCGACCCGCTGGGGCTCAGTTATAAGTATAAAGTTTTTGGAAAGCAGATCATCTAAGGACTGAAATTTCTTTTGAAATTAAAAAAAAAAAATACTGATGAATTGTTGCTTTAAATTTCTTGAGGTATTTATTTTCAAGTTTTTTTAATTTCTTCATTTGCTTTTTATACCAAGGTGACTTATAACATCGCTTCTGTTTAAAAGGATTATTTTTAATAAAAAATTCATGAATTATTGATTTAAAATAAGTAAAACAACTATAAATACTCAAGTCGGACAATAATTCAACCCATTTAAATTCTGAAAGGGAATTATTTCAGTTGATATAATCACTGGATGGATAATTGAAAATAGTTAAAGGTAAAAACTCCTAAAAATTTAACTTAATATCTGAAGGGACATGATGAATACCAGCACCGGATATTGAATAAATACTTTTTGATGTACAATAATTAATATTATCACTTGCAAAGATTAGATCTAGCATTTAATTTAGCTTACTAAAAATTCGTTAATTTGAATAAGATTAATGCATAGAAGACTATCTACAAAGTAAGATTCTAAATTAGTAGTCTCGTTACTAGGTAAGAGAATCACGTTTGCGGAATTATTACACCACATTATGTTGCACACATTATAATTACATCCACTATAGTTCCACCACACTACGCTAGGTTATGAGCGTCCTTTAGCCAATTTTATTAAAAAAAACCCTAACGGCTTTTTTCTATTAAAAGCAAGCCCTCACCTTAACTAAAACTCAAATTCTGATAAACGAAGTTGAAAAAAAAAAATATTTTAAGCATTCAACCAAACGTATTAGAAATAACTCCATTTCATTAAATTACTCAATTATATTTATAATCTCCATAAAATTAAAACAAAATAAAAAAGGTCTTCTTGAAGTTGTTGCTTAAAACGTCAATTAAATGCAAATCGGTAGTTGTTTATATGTGCCAATTAGGGATGTTAGTGATAATATTAATAATCCCGGCAAATATATGTTTTTTAAGTATCAAAATCTGCGGGATTGATAGATATGAATCTGAGGATAATTTTATTTAATTTTTAAAACTAAAGCTCAAGAAAATTCAGTCAAAATTTTTTTGAAAGATATGTTATTAAAGGTATCAGAAGGTGTACAAAAAAAATTTTTTTTTTTAATGTTTTGATACTATTTTTGTACACTGCAGCAAGCGGCAAAAAAAAGAGGTACAGTGGCTGGCCGGCGTGATTTCGTCACTTGTGGTCATCTGAAACAGAAAAAACAAATTGCTTACTAATCAGTGTGCTTGTCGTTCTAGCGGGTAGTAAGATCAAATGATTTTGACAAAAAATAACAAAATGGCGGCCTTCGTAAGAAAATTTCCTTTTCTAAAGTGGAAATCGGACTAAAAAATGGAAAGCTAGGGACGAAATAAATTAAATTTACTACCCGCCAGAAATATTGATGTGTAGAAAAACATATCTAAATTTCAGCTCAATCCGTTAGATAGAAATTTTTTTTTCTCGACGGCGATCCGGAAAAATGTTGTTTTGAGAAAAACGCGTTTAAAGTTTTAGCAATTGAGCCGCGCAAGTACAAGCCGCTCTCATGTATGTGCTATAATTTCGTCCATATTTCGAATTTCGGTCTAAAATTTGTACAGTATATTACCAATATATCGCACTTTCAAAATATGTAAGAAACCGAAATTCGAAATTTTCAAAATAAGTTAGCAGACTACTACCTTAAAATGGAAGATGTACACTCAATTCTTCCATGAAGCCCGCAGCCGGGCTTCTCAATCGGCGGGCATTGTAGCATCGACGTCAGTGACCTGAATACAAAATTTTTTTTTGTTTATTAATATTATAATTTCTATATGAATTTAAAAAAAAATGGAAAAAAAAATTTGCGGAATAAAATGCTTAAAAAAAAAATAAATTTTGCGGCGGATTTTCCTACTATTTTTGCTTCGAAAAAATTATTTTTTCGAAAAATTTTCGAAATTGTAAATTCACACAGAAAGTAATCATAAAAAAGATGTGTGCAAAATTTCAAGGAGATCGGTCAATAACTTTTCGAGTTATTGGGTACGCCAATTCGAAAAATATAGCTTTGAGAAAAACGCGTCTAAAGTTTGAATACAATGTAACTATACCTCTCCCTGCGCTCGAACGCAAAGAATAGAGTCGTCACGGTTGACGATCTATAATATAAGAAATACTTAAATTTAGGTTCTAAAAATTTGTTGACTTATTCTTAAAGGCATATACATATTGACATGTTATGAAAAAAAAATCGAAATTTTACAGGTATCTGTCCCCTTAAGAAACCATAGGATTATAATTGTATAAGTAAATATTTAAATACGAGGTGTGCATACATTTAAAATTTCAAGTATATTTGATAATTAGAGGAGTGAAAAAAGCGTTGACACAAATGTCTTAAATCTGAAAGGAATTACTTTGAAGGAAATAAAATAGATTCATGAATAAATAAATATTTTACATTATACCATACTTTTTAAACACATCTCGTTTATATATTATATAAGAAGTTTATTATATAGTAAAGAATAAATACTCATATGTATAAATACTTTTTTTCACTGTTTTTTTATTTCTAAGTGTATTCAATTTAAAAAATGCTGAATCGCGTGCTTAGTCCCGAAATTGCGGGATAAACAGTTACCACCCATTCTGACATGGCTAGTGTAAATATTCGTACGCAGTTAAACCAAAACTTTAGAGTCGAAAATTTTACTGCTAACCAAAAGCTTTTATAGCAAAATCCACAAAAACCAGTAGTAGACTATCTAAAAGTGCTGTACAGCCACAAAAAAAAACTTTTCTAAAAGTTTAAATTGAACCATAAGCTATGGTATAAAAAATGCACACGCACAACCGCATTGTGTGACTACACAATTGCTAGCATAGGCGCACACACTTGAATGTTGGAAATTTTGCAGCAGTAGACTGGAGAATATTGTAAGCAATATATATTATATAAATATACACATATATGTGTATAATTGGCGCTTACATCCTTTGCTGGGTGGTTGGCTGGGCTCCTCCTCCAATTTGTTGTGAGCGACTTGATGTTGTTTCACAAATGGCGACCGCTTTCATATGGCGCCATATGCCGCCTCCGAACGCCACACTTTTTTTATTTTTATTAAGAGCTTTCTTTCATTGCAGAAAGACACTCAGAGATTTGCCATTGATTATCAAGGGATTTCATTCATTTGACACCTTTATTGTTATATTTTATCAATTGTGCATGAACTTAATTTCCCAAAACAGGTGGCAACCCTCTTTAAAAATATTTTCGAAATTAAACTCTCTTAAACCCTATTTGATACTTGTATTGCAATAATACTAATTTTATTAAATTAAACTTTTTAACAGGTGGCAACTCTCAAATCGGATTCCTTAGTCCAGATCATAAACTAACTGCGTGCAAAATCTCATGCATATCTGTTTAATGGTTTCGCGGCACAAGCATTCACAAGCCACCAAAAATACAAACTTTTACCCTTTTGGGTAAAAAAAGTCCATAATTTTTGCATAAATGATTTAAGATTGTTTTATGATCAATCTTTAGCTCCTGGGCGATGCTACCAGTACTAGTATGCCGGTCAGCTTCGATTATTTCTGTGATTTTATCGAAATTTTCTACATTATCAACATTTTCTTTGATATCAAAAATGCGACGATACCAAAATTACACGTAATTAGCTGTCACAGTATCGGCATCAGAAACACCACTCACAACTTTCGCCTGTAACTCACAACTGAATAGAACAAACATTAAATAGAACAGCAAAATAATTTTCTTCGTATGATATGTCACCTTGGCAAGGTAAAAAATTCCCTGAAATCAATTTCCAATATGAGGAATTCTGTCCACTCTTTAGCTAAGAATGTGATTTGCATGCAAAATATAGGCTACAGCGGCTTCCAGTTAAGATATCGTCAACACGAATTTGTATATTTAACATTAACAGAGGCAGCAGGGGGTGAATTTAGTTCTATATATTTTGCTTGTTCCTAAAGTGTTCCAATAGCCTGAAAGAAGAAACTGGCGTCACTTTAAATGATAAATTATAAGATTTCCTTTTATATTTTGAAGGCTGCAAAACAAAACAAAGTAAAAAAAAAACTCATTGACATTACAAAATTTGCTTTATTGAGAAAATTCAAACTTCAAATTTCAACTTCACCATCGCAGTAAATTTAAAAAACTCTTATTAAGCTGTGTCAAAGAAAATATCTTTTTGAATTTATTATTCCTTATGTCTTGTTTTATTTCTGTAACTACACATTTATATGTCCTTTAGCTACGTGTCAAAGTTTTCTGGCAGTTGCACTCCAAAGACACACATTTGCTTGTCTACAAACTACAACTGAAAAATAAATAAAATGCAAAAGCATCAAAGAGCAAAAACTGCTGCAGTAACACTTGTACTACCACAGACAGCAACACTCTTTGAGATTCTTCTTATTCACAACTTCAAAGTTCATCATTCCGTCAACTATGAAGTTTGGGGTTGAAGTGGAATTTTTCAAACTAAAAACAAAAAAAAAACAAAGAAACTTTAGGCAGCACAAACGACTTTTACTGGGATTACTTGAGAAGTGCAGCATGAAAGCCGGAAAGTACGGCTTTTGAAAGGCTAAATTACTTTGAAGCAGCCCACAGAGATTTATGAAATTACTACCTTTTTTACGTGTGCCCACACAGGCTTGCAAAAGCTGGTGTATAGTTGCTATGTTTTATGTACATATCGCACCCTAAATACAAAAGGGGCACAACTCTAAATTTTCCACACTCGAGCTTGACTTGTTTACAGTAGCACAGAAAACAAACTATGTGACATATCAAGCTGAAATTTGCCATCTAAGCTTATAACAGTCCTACCAAAAACCAAAAAAATTATTTTTGCCATATGTCATCCGCGGACCGTTTTATTGATACCGTCTCGTTCATATTTGAGCAGAACGTACATTTTGAGTTGTGACCCTTTTGTATTTAGGGTGCGATATGTTTAGAGTAAAAGTTGTTTGCCTTTCTTATTACGGTCCCTAAAAGTGTGGAATATAACTGATATTTTATTTTTCAACTACGCAAATGTAATATTATTTCGATCTAGGCGTATGCCACTCTAAACTATTTATGTGCCATATATACAAAACCAAACGAGTCTGAAATTATTACAAATAAATAAAAAGTTAAAAAATGCTAAGTATACTAAAATCGTTAAGGACAAAATTACCAAAAATCAATGAAGTCAGTTAAGACTTGCACTTCGTTATACTAGAATTTAATGGACTACATAACTAAGTACTCAATTTTTTATATATTGAAAATTGTATATATTATGAAAACTTCAGAACTGGAATTAATATATATATATATATAATTGGCGCGTATACCCTTTTTGGGTGTTTGGCCGAGCTCCTCATCATATTTGCGGTATGCGTCTTGATGTTGTTCCACAAATGGAGGGAAGCGTAAAGCGTTTAAACTGGCCATTCGCGATAGCAAGCGCAATATGTTCAAAGAGCTATGCGAAAACGTCAATAATAACCAATGGGGCTCGGCTTATAAAATAGTGCGGAGCAAGATGAAGCAGACGGTACAACCAACATGCCCAACCCTCTTGGACCAGATTGCACGAGAACTCTTCCCTCCGCAACATAACTTCGTTAGAACGCTAGGTTGCGAACCAGGCGCTAAGATCGCGGCGGTGCCAATCGCAGACAAAGTGCCAAACTAAGTAGCAAACTATCGCCTCGTAAAGCGCCAGGGTCAGATGGAATTCCAAACATTGCGATAAAAAAAAGCAGTGTCGCAAAACCCGTGCTTGCTCGTGAGAGTTTTTAATGTGTACCCGCTGGAAGGCGCCTTCCCTAATATCTGGAAATTACAAAAATTGGTACTTCTACCAAAAAAACCAGGTGCGGAAATTGCAAATATCGGGCAACAAGCTATAGAAGCGGCTCGGATATGGCTAGGCGCAAACGGCTTAAAGCTAGCTACGCATAAAATAGAAACCGTACTCATCAGCAGTTGGGGACAGCATTATCGAGTCAAAGCCATACGTAAAATACTTAGACGTCTTGCTAGACCTCCGAATTAGCTTCCGAGACCACTTGGAATACGCTAGCAACAAAGCTGCGACTGCAACGGTAGCCCTGGCTAGAATAATGGCGAACGTTGGAGGACCAAGACAGCAGACTAGACAGGTCCTTGCTGGAGTAGTGAGGTCTATCGTTTTATATGGCGCGACAGTTTTGCGCGATGCTTTCAAGCATGCTTCGTACGTACGAAGTATGATAGTAACTCCACGTACCGCAGTGTGCTCTTAGTGTCTGCTCTGCTTTAATGACAAATTTCAGAAGATGCGGCGCTCATCATAGCTGATCTATGCCCATTCGACTTGATAGCACAGGAGATGTTTGAAATGAGAATTATGAGAAACAACCGAGTACAATACCATCAGCTAGGACAATGCACAAGAAAGCACGGCGAAGTAGACTTCTATCTCTGCCAAATCCTAAGTGGTCATGGCTGCTTTAAAGCGTACCTTCACCGCTTTCGATACGAAAAAAGTCCATACTGCGAGCAGTGCACACCAGCAGGTAAGGAGGACACAGAACATGTGCTTTTCACGTGTCCCCGCTTCAGAAGAGCAAGGGCTAAACTGGAAGACAGCCTTGGCAGCAGCATCACGCCCGAGAATTTAGTGCCACTGATATTGAAGAGCCAGGACAATTGGAACAAAGTCCAACACTAGGCTGCTGAAATAATGCAGCAACCCCGACATAGCGAGCAGGCAAGGAGGATGCGCGAACACCAAATAAAAACGTGAAGCAGCACACCTATCCTGAGATGAAAATGCAAGTAAACTGACGATACCACTATTAGAAACTAACTTTTCTATGGTAACGAACTGGGTCATGGGTGGAGGGGGGTATAGATCCAAGGGTGGCTCTCTTCAGATATGACTTAACAGTGCTGGTAATAGGCAGATGCAGCTTGTTGGGTGCAATGCTCAAACCGCCTCCCGACGAAATACTTGACGGTAGTACCGATGGGATCGGTATTTTGACGGTAAGAGGCTTAGTTCGGTTAAAGTCCCACACTGATGGGGTAAGGCTTCTTCCGACCGATGCTTTCTCCTCATAAAAAGGAAACAAAAGATATGCTACTTGTAATGAAGCACAACAAACAGCTCAGCAAATAGTTTCTGTTAGGATGCTACCGTAAGTTTCACCCATGCAGACACCGGCTCGAGCCTGAACTTCTTCAACTAAGCCGACGAGATTCAGGTCAAAACGAATCGACAAGTACTGGACCGGACAGTATTCAGGTGGCCCTTACTACCTTCTTAAACTCCCCACCTTCGAATGCCGCAATCGGAGTCCAATCACCACCCACAGCATATGAACAACTCCAGCTACACGGAGAGACCGTCGCAACTTTGGCACAAATACGTTCTGGATACTGTAGCAGGTTGAACTCCTACCTTCCCAGAATCGACCCCGACATACTAAACAAATGTCCGGCATGTGAAGGCACCCCGCACGACACTAACCACCTTTTCACACCCCTTTCCCTCTGGACCCAATCTGTCGAAACAGTAAGTTTTCTGGGCCTACGTTAGATGAGCTAAACGAAGGCGACTGATAACCACATTGTACTGGCATGGCTTAGTAAGCTGCTACAACAACAACAAAATACATGGACAACAGAACACGTCTGGACTATAAGATATGCAATTTGTTAGTAAGCAACGAGAACTAGAGGACGGAATGGGATCAACGAATTTCCACGAACGCAAAGCAAAGTACACAAAAGCTCTCTGAATAGACTCTAATCTATTATTATAAAGGGTGGTTAAATTTCAAGGGCCGATGATGAATATGAATCACACCTAAACGTCAACGACACCGTTGGACTTCTTTCTTTAGGGTTATTAGAAAGAAAAGGTGTACGTTGATAAGCCAGCAACAATTCAAGAGCAAAAGGATGAGATAATTCGGCACATTAGTGGCATAGAACCTCAATTGTGTGTCAGCGTTATCGAAAATTTGGACCATCGGATGGAGGTGTGCCGCCGAGGCTGCAGCTTCCATTTGGCCGATATTTTGCTCCACGCGTAATTGAGCCATACTAAAATTATCATAATAAAGAAAAATGACAATAATTTCCTAAAAAAAATCAATTCAAAATCAACACCGGCCCTTAAAACTTGCCCCCCCTTTATAAGTAGACTGCATAAAACGGTATCCAAATAAATACCGCGTATTCTAACCTGAATCGATCTAAGGACGAGTACAAAAGTTTGAGAGTATGGGGAACAGAAAACGAAGAACTACAGAAAACGGGAACATTTGTTTTGATTTAGGAAGAATATAACTTATGTGAGTCAAAATAGATACCCAGGCCTTTTAATTCACTAATTTTCTTTAGCGGCGAGTTTGAGAATTAGTAAGATGATGGAACAGTATTGAAAACTTTCGCAGAAGAAATTATATTACACATTGTTTAAAAAAAATGGTTTTATTTTGAGATACCCTGGATATACGTCTTCATAAGTGGGGTGATTTACTCTACTTTTTTTCTCCCTGTGGTAACGTACGTATGGGAAGGTTTTCATCAATTTAGAGTCCGATTTCGTCGCCTCCGCGTGCCGTCGTGTGCTCTGATGTTATGCAATAACAGTTTTCGTATTCGAGGTATCAATCAGGGTGTAGTTTACTTGTAGCTCACCTTCGCTGTTTAATTATGATTTCAGATCTCTAGAAAATATTTATATAATAGTTATTTACGTTTTGTCATATAATTGCATATACGAAAAAAATTACTTCATATTTGCTAATTGAGTTTTACATAATAATGTGTTAGCACTAAATTTATAATAAAAAATGCGGAGCCATAAAAAAATAAAACCAATAAATGATGAACCTAAGTAAGTGCAGCACAACTACGCCAGCGTTTTTTAATATAAATAAGTGAGTAAACCAAAAATTCGAAAAGCAATAACAAGTAGAGCGAAAACTTTAAATAAAGCCAATACAACAAACAAAAAAGCCAACACATTTACGGTAGTATAATTTCAGATCGACGCAATCAACAGCGCTAAATATGAAGTTAAATATTTGCACTGTAAAAAAAATAATAAAAGTGGAGCAAAATAAAATCAAGTAAATAAAAAATTCTCCGACTAAGCGCCAAGCAGGGAATATTAAAATCTTATTTCGTACAAGTATTGCCTGCTAAGCGTAACGCATCGGCAGTAACGTCTATTTGATGTAACTTTTATTAGCCGAAAAGCCACAAAGACCTGCAATTTTTCGATAAAGAAAAATATCAAAAAACAAAAAAAAACTGAAAATATATACAAAATGAAATAAGGACACAGACAAAAATGGAACACGAAATTGCCCAAGGCTAAAGTGTCAATGCAGCCGTGAATAACATCACCGTTGAGGTGTGGCTGGTAGCCCGCGATTTTAGCGGCTATTGAAAAAACATTCAGTGTCATAAAATTACAATAAAAAAGTCGCAATATAATAACGCTGGCGTTGACAAACTTAATAGGGTAGAGCTATCGGTAACCGTAACTTTGTAGCAATGCAATGTTGGTGTAGAAGTACATGGGAAATATAATACACATACATACACGTTTTTATAGTCAATTCTTCTATGTACTTATATAAAAAGTGGGTGAATGCCTCTCTATCTGTTGGCTGGCGTGTTGACGTTGCGAATTATGGTGACCTAAAAATAATAAATGGCATTTTTCCTTAACACCAATTTACTGCGTACAATACAACAAAAGCAAAAACAAGAGCAAAATACTTATGGTCAGAGTTGCTCGTGGTAATAGTAACCAACTGAGCTGCATCAACGTCAATGGTATGAAAAAAATTGAACAAGCCCAGTTAATGGATAGTGAGGTAAGAGCGATATTTCTTTTTTTTTTAACAATTGTTTTGCTTTCGCCTCGCTTCATTGTATGTTTATTCATATTTTCGTCAACTTTCATATTTCCCTCAAACTTGCTTATAAATATAATTAAAAAAACAAGGTACAAAAAAAAAGTTTACAAAAGAAATTTAGTCAACAGATGTCGCTGAAGTCGAGATATGCCTTAAAACTATTATCTGTTGATGGATTTGGTTCATGATTGGAATATGTAATAACTCTCTACAAAAAACCATGTCTGAAAAAGCCGCATCAGCTGGGTGGCGCCGGGTTCAAGATAAAGTGGGGGACAATGAGAACGTCACCACTGATAAGATTTGACTAAATTTCTTTCAAAATTAATTTTAATTATTTATTTAATAAAAATATAGTTACTTCAATGATAAAGAACATATTAATCTAAATTTCAAACATTTTGCAAGACTTATATCAATTCAACCAATTTTCATCAAAAGTTTGGAAATTTGAAAACCGAACTAAAAACAAAGTTCAAGTACACAAGTTTGAAGTGGATTCTAGCCATATGAGTATAAGAAGAAGAGTATTCCTGGTTGAAAATTCGTAACGCCATGTACTAAAAAACAAAAGCAAAGTATCAAAAATTAACCCATATTATAAGCCACTTTAAACTGGCATAATACTACACAAAAAATCAATTGGCTATAAAACTGCATACCCTAAAATGTTTAGAATTTTGGTGAACTCTTTTTTTTTTTTTTGAATTTAAACTGAATACAAAGTTTAAAACTTTAAGTTATATGGCTTTTGTTGCAGTAGAAACTATGAGAACTTGAGGTGAACAGATAAAAGGGAAGCAGGAAGCAACGGAAAGAGCTGAAACCAATTTTATCAGGCGCGCAGGCGTTGTTGATACCCTATATCCCACGAAGGATTAAGGGCCTGAAGAAGAAGAAGAAACTATAATTTCAAAAAAATTTAAGTGTCTGGTCAAATAATGCGCTTATTTCGAACACAGATGCAAGTGGTACAATTGAATGCATGCTCGCACTGAAAAGAAAAGCTTTTGGAGAAACCTATGAAAACAATTTTTTTCAAAAAAATGCATTGACTTGGTGGCGCTGTATACGAGAAATTAGGAAAACCCGTAATTATGATCCGATTTGGGTAAAATTAAAAACAGCTATTGTAATACTTGCGTAAGAAAAAAGGTTTTTTTCAGAAAATGAAGCCTATAACAGATGCTCTCGTTGAGGCATCTATAAAAATCATATTAACCCTCAAATGAGAATCTATGTCATTTTGATCTCGGACTAGCAAATTAAGCTAATTTTTTGAAAGATTGCCATCGGAAATAGTATTATTCGCTTCACTCACCGTTAGATAAGACAGCTTTTAAGGACTTCTTTGTTATCGAAGGTAACACCCTTCATATAGTTTGACAGTGAGCGCAATAAATGGTAATCGGTAGGTGCAAAATCCGAAGAATATGGCGGATCCCTATTGAAGATGATTGAGAATTGTTTTGTCATCGTTGTTCATTTTTTACGCCAATTCACAACTGGTTGGCGACCGTTTTCCTTCAAAGTGATTTGAGACGTTCTTAATTCAATTTGGAAGATCATCCGCTGTCGGACGTGGCACCGACATCAAACCCACCATTTCTGAACTTTGCAAACCATTTCCGTGTTGTAGACTCGCCTATGACACCTTCTCTACATATACATGTCGCAAATGTCCCGGGCTAATTCGGCAGCTTTTTAACGTCGATGAAATGCAAGGAAAGCAGGAGCAGGTGGCGAAAATATTGATTTTTGCCTCCTGGGTATTCCATTTCTAAGTCTGAAAACTAAGTCTGAAAACTAATAATTAAATAACTGAAGAATACAATTAACAAAGTTTTGTAGAGGCAAGCTTTATTTGAAAAAAACGGCTGCATTATGCGACAGTGAAACTTATTTATCAAATTTCATATGCACTTGAAACCATAGATTTAATTTCTGCACGTTTTCTCATCGATTTAATTCTTTTAAGGAATTCTGTATGCATAGACTTAACCACAGGAAATCATGGAGTGGAGTAATAGAACTTAGCAAGTGTCTCAAAACCTAATGACTGTCTTCTCTCAAGAATACTGAAGTGGCACCTGATTAAAATATATGTGACCGCCAGGCCACTCAAAACCACGCATAACAATTTCTACATCTGCTGCAGGAATGGGGAACATATGCAGCCATTTCTTACTTGCCCACATTTGGGAAAAGTTCACTTCAGGGTTTTGTTGAATAACTTCTTCAAGCATTCGGGCTGTTTAGTCACAGTATAGTGATTTGGTGGCCCAAATAATTTCGATAGCTTAAAAACATATATCTATATATGGCTGAGAACAACTTTTATGTACACTACAAATTGATGCTGGGACCAACTTTACCAGGCAGGTCATTAGGGCGGGTCGATTTAAAAATCGCTCATTGCTCTGTGAAAATCGTATTCTAGGGATCAAAATAAGAAACTTTGCCGAAGGAACCATACCTCTAAAACGAATTCTGATGTCCCCCAATTTGGGTCGAACGAAAAATCCCACTTTGACCCATTTAGAGTGCTCCAATCGAGTCCAAATGTATGACCGACCCCCACTAACTTTGGACGGCCGATCCACCCATGCCAGTGGCACACCCCTGGAACTCCCCTGGGGGGTTCCCCATACAATCATTTCAAAATATCAGCATTTTTGGCCTTTACATGAGAAAAGAAACTAAAAAGTTCGACCCAAATTGAAGGACTTCAGAATTCGTTTTAGAGGTATGGTTCCTTCGGCAAAGTTTCTTATTTTGATCCCTAGAATATGATTTTTACAGAGCAATGGACGATGTTTTTGCCTCCCCACAAATCGACCCGGCCTAAAGGTCATCCATACTAAAATAGCTAAACCAACGATTTTCTTTGTTCACATATTTACTATTCATACAGGAGACCCAATTCAATTACTTTCGCTGGCACTTGTTTATATATATGCATAACTGTATAATGCATAAGTGTGAGACTGTACTCTATAGTCTCACAAATCTGTTCATTCCCAAGCGCTTCACAATTTTCCCCCGCATTTTACCAACTGCGAACGCATTTTGACCTTAATATTTATTCCGCTGCTGCTATTATGAGGTCATAAAAATAAATAAAAATAATACCAAAGCTGGATGAAACAAATGACGCCCTTAATTGTACATTTCTGCTGCCAATTGTCACCCAATTCAACCAACCATACAACCGACAGCAAGGCAGAGCGGCTCTTCATTTTATTACATTTTCTGTTTATGTGCTGATTTTTTACAATTCACTGTCGCCGCCACCCAAAGGGAGTAGAATCTATTTAATATTTTAAATCTTTTTACACTTGAATGCTTCAAAACTGTGCATCGTGGCCAGAGAGTCGCATAAAAACGCATTCAATATACAGCGTGAAAATTAAGGTGTGGGAATAAAATTGAATGTGGTTTGTTTGAACTATTTTCATTGCCCTGAACGACGCAGCTATTTTATACATTTTCACTTATTTATCAAGTTTAAAATGTCCAATTCGGGTATGCGCTGCCACAAACGCGTTGTGAGCTTAAATTTTAAAATGTACGTGGCAATTGAACAATGTGAGCAAAGTATCAGGTGTTGGCCAGTATCAAATGCGTATTGCCAACACCAGAAATAAACTCTCAGCACCGTCAGTCAGCACAGCTTTAGGCTTATAATTTCTTTTACTGTCATTCGAATCATGCCGCCGTATAAATCGATGTGAATTTTTGAGTTTTCCTGGTTGCTGCATAGCGATAAAGGCTTTAGCTCACTTCTTTATTTATACATGGGTCAATTGGCTTAAATGCCACCGAACGAACACTGGTACGAATGAATTAATACCTTCTTCTTATATAGAAATGTGAAAATGTATTTGTTGTTTATAAATTCTTACACCGACTTCCATCAAATTTTTCGGAGTTATTATTAGCATGCCTGGCCAGACACACGAATGTGTGTGGAGTCGCTCGGTGGCCTTGGATTGGATTATCCAAAAAAGTCATATCTACTGGATTAAACAAACGTAGCACAAGACAAATTTTGAGAATTTTTATATTTCCCATTTAATTTTAATAATTTGAAAAAAAAATACTCATATGTGTACCATAGTTAATTATCTTACAAAAACCAAATATATTCACATTTGAAACTTTGTGAAAAATTTAAAAAAAAATTCGTTAAAATTTCACACTTTTTGGTATAACTAACAATAAATTTTAAGTGGCTCGATAATAATTTGTATTCCTTCGGAAAAAATAGATCCGTATTTTATATACTGGGTTGCCCATATTCGACGGACCCATCTGGCAACCCTGTATCATTTGGCAGAGAGGTCAGATTGCTTAATGACATACCGCGTTGGAAGCGACAGTCCAAGCAAATTTTTACCATGGAACAGTACACGCCACGCGAGCGCTCCCATATTGTTGTAATTTACATTCAACAAAAGAAATCAAAAGAAGTCAATTGTGAAAACTCAACGTGCGTATAAAAATTTAAATAATGTGAAAAGTGCGGCTTCTAAGAACACCATTAAACGTTTGTACGAAAGGTTTTCGACTGGTGATGTTCTTTCTATCCAAAGAGGCCAAATCAAAACCGACCAAGGTGATCGGATGTGAATATTGCTCTTGTACGGGCCAGTACTGAGACGTCGCCAAGGACATCCCAAAATCGCCGTTCTCAGCAGTTGGCATTGCTCGGACCACTTTACAACGAATTATTCGCATTGATTTGCATTTATTCCCGTTTAAGATTCAATTGACGCAAAGATTGTTGCCTGCGGACAAGCCTCGTCGACTGGAATGAGCCCATAGAGTCATCGAAAAACACATGGGTCCGTCGAATATGGGCAACCCGTATATACATATGTCAATGAAGTTCAAAGGGCGTTGCTGAGGTAAGTTGCTGTAAGCATCGTGTGCTGTCATCTATCAAACGACCACAAAATAAATTTCAGAGTGATTGATAGGTTAGTTTGGATTTGGCAGCTATTCGAGTAAGACATGTTTCGTGATTTGGAGCAATTTAAGCGAGATTCGAAGGAATTTTTGCATCGTATTGTCACTGTTGATGAAACCTGGACTCATCATTACACACCAAAAACTAAGCAACAATCAAAACAATGGATTTCTGCCGGTAAATCTGCACCAAAGAAGAAGAAGACAGTCTGCTCGGCCGGAAAGGTCATGGCGACGATTTTTTGGGATGCGAACGGCGTCATCCGCATGGGTTTTTAGAAAAGAGAATGACGATCACTGGAGTGAGTTATTGGACCGCTTTCACAAAAACTTTAAAGAAACACGACCGCATTTGACGAAAAAGAAGATGTCGTTTCACCACGATAACGCACCAAAACTTTCATTCGGCATAGTCGCCACCAAACTGCGTGAATTGCATTATGAATTGCTACCCCACCCCCGTATTCACCCGATCTGGCTCCTTGTGACTTTTTCTTGTACACTAACTTGAAGAAATGGCTCTAGGAAGTAATCGCCAAGACAGAGGCGTACTTTGGAGAATTCGACGAATCCTATTTTGTGGAGTGGTTAAAAAAATAGCCGGAGCATTGGGAGAAGCGTGTCTTTCTAAAATTTTCAAAAAAATTGTGTCTTCATTTCTAACACGGGTACTTATTGAACTTGCCTCGTATATATAGTTATATATATATACTTCCCTCGATATATACTACTGTGGGCAAAAAGTAAGATGAATTTGGTTCTAAAATGAAAAATCTTTATTTATTCTTGTAAATCAATTTCATCCCCTTCAAAATAATCCCCTCTCGATGAAATACATTCATGCCAACGATTTTTCCAATCCCCGAAACATGCCAAATAGTCCATTTCCGGTATAGCCATCAGCACCTTCTTCGATTCAGCTTTTATCTCCTCAATCGACTCGAAACGCGTTCCCCGGAGTGGTCTCTTGAGTTTTGGGAATAGCCAGAAGTCACACGGAGCCAAATCAGGCGAATACGGTGGTTGCGGAACGATATGCGTGGAATTTTTGGCGAAATGGTCTCGAAGAACGAGTGCAGTGTGAGACGGTGCATTATCGTGATGCAAAAACCAAGAGTTGTTGGCCCATAATTCTGGCCTTTTTAGACGAGTTGCTTCACGCAAACCACGCATAACGCTCAAATAATATTCCTTATTAACAGTTTGGCCAGGTGGAAGGAATTCATAGTGCACCACACCACGAAAATCGAAAAAAAAACTTTCATCATGACCTTTATTTTTGAACGACTTTGACGTGCTCTTTTCGGTCTGGCCTCGCCTTTAGCACGATATTCGCTTGATTGGTCGGTTATTTCAGGGTCGTAAGCATAAATCCAAGTCTCATCTCCCGTAATGATGCATTTGAGCTTGTCCTGATAGTCTGAAAGCATTGTTTCACACACATCAACGCGACGACTCTTTTCCAAGAAATTGAGAGTTTTCGGTACCAAACGAGATTTGACTTTTCGTAGGCACAAATGCTCTTTCAAAATGGTTTTCACAAATCGTTCTGATATTCCGATCATATCAGTAAGGTCTTTGACAGTCAACCGACGATTTTTGAGCACCAACTCCTTCACTTTATTGACGTGTTGGTCATCTGTTGACGTCGATGGTCGTCCGGAGCGCTCCAAGTCATCAACACGTTCTCGACCCTCTTTGAAGTCTTTGTACCACTTATAAACATTTTTCTGCGACATGGTCGAATCACCAAATGCCTTCTGCAACATGCTAAACGTTTCCGCAGCCGAAATTTTATTCCGCAAACAAAATTTGATGGCACTTCTCTGCTCAATCAAATCAGACATTGTAAAAATCGAAAAATGCACTCTTGGTCGTTTGGTAAACACAAGCGTAAATATATTACTGATAATGACATTCACATGAAAGTTGGCCCAGATGTTATTAACAGTGCTGCCAACTCATGAAAAAAATAACTAGAACGAAATTTAAATGCCGCGGAGTTTGACAAATAAATTCACCTTACTTTTTGCCCACAGTTGTATATAGAGGGAGAATTGGCAAGAAAGCGTCATTTGTTTTTTAGGGAGATGATTTTCCTGTAGTTCCAATTTGAAATCGACAGCGCATTAGCATTACTGGCAACGTGTTGTTACCCAGTTTTAGTAAAAGGGGAAAAAATATACCGAAATTCTCACTGTGAGCTGACCAGTGAGCACCTTAAACAAGGTGAGTAGTCCTTCATGCTTTTCCATAATTGCAAAAACCAACAGTTCGTTGTCACCTCCAAACGACAGATATTTGTTTTTTGGGTAGCAGCTTTTTCATGGCGAAAATACACTCAAAGGTTTTCCATAGCCTTCCGGGAGATGACCGCCATTAGAAAAATCGTTTTCTGTCGGTTTGTGTTTCATACTAAAGATTTTAAGTACGTCACATACCAACCCATAACAACTCATCGTGCATATTCTGCAGTATTTGTATTCCATTCCTCCCTTTTTATGAAAGTGTTTATGGCAAAAAAACATTCGAGCCCTGGTACTGACCTCCGTGAGTTTTTCGTATTCCTATTCTTATGCCTCAAGATGAAGTCGCACCTCGTGGGTATTTAACATTGTAGCGTACAGGAAGTCAAGATAATTGCAGCCGTGATCCTAAATGGATTAAGTTCGAAGTATTACCAAGGGCGCCTCCAATCATGGGAGGAAAGCTGTAGTCATTGTATGGAATTAGAGAACAAATATTGGAAGTAAATGAAGGTGTAACCGTGGTATTAAAAGGAATAACCGTGATGGATATTATTGTGTGTGAAGGTAGATACTAAAATTGTGCTCGCAGCCTAATCAAATTGGGTTTTACTGACTAATTGCTGGTACTCTATTTCCTCACGTGGTGGCTCTCGGTATTAAAATCCCTCTTTAGCAGCAATTGAGTTAAGAAAACTACTACTAAAATTACCAAGTACTGTTATTGCTTTGGCGGAATAAATTTTGTTTACTAATTGCTATCGAAATGAAAATTAAATACGTTGAAGCAAAGAAAATAGTAAATAAAACTAAATTGAGCGGATGCGATGCTTAAAATTACAAAATTTAACTACTGCCTGTTTTATGATAAATTTAGTGAAAGCAAAGCATCCAACAGCCACACCAATTATAAAAAAATATCCAATATTTATTAAAAAAAGCATGAAAGAAAGCCAAAAAAGCAGAGAATCTCATTAAATGTGATTACATCGATAGCAAAGCAAAACAAAGCCGCAAACGATACGAAGCAAACAATTTCTAATTTGTATGTAATCCATTTTAATCCGTTTTCCAGCCGCCGAAGAGAGTTTTTGATTCTACTATTTTTTTCTGTTTTTTTTTTTTTGGTTTTTTACTGAATATAAAGGAAAGGTATTGGACAAGTTGAAAAGTAATGCCAAAAATCAAGTATAAAGCCTTTTTTGGCATTTTACGTGCTTAGCTTTTACACTTTTACAAACCAAAAACTTTACTCCACTATAAATTCTCTTTGACCCTTTTGATTACCGTTAGTATGTAAAAGAAGGCCAAATATAATAGCAAAGCTTATGGCTTGACAGTCAGTTTGAGGTAGTGAAATCGAAGCGCTGGCATTGTGCAATAGAGCAGCAAAAGCAAAGTGCTAATGACAGTTGGGAAAGGAAATTTTCTGAATTTTTTCGAAGGGTAGAGAAAGAAAAGTAAGCACAACTAAACATACAAAAAAAATAAGAAAAAAATCAATCCCTTCAAAATGTATAAGTTCTGCAATTCAGAATCCAAAGCAAAATAAAGCCAAGCAAATCTCAGGAAGCCTGCAAAACATTCAGACTTAAAATCGCCCAAAATATCATGCACACTTGTACATATATATGCACATTAGGATGACCCTTGAAGGTAGGAAGAAAATGTTTAGGGCTGGTGCAAAATATCACACATAAATTTTGGAGGCATGTCGCACAAAGGCAAAAGCTTAAATTTTTCTAAGGAGACTCAAAAAATTAAACTGAATGAAAATAAATAAGATTTAATAATATACTAAACACACCAACAACCAAAATTTATATGTTAATCTTCGAGTATATTAACCCCTTGGTTACGGATTTATTTGAGAAAATATTTGCATGTGGATCGGATTTGATTTTTGGTTGCTCGGAGTGGTACGTAAAAGCAGTACATTTTAGGTAAGAATAAATTTATTTATAAAATAAAATCAAAATATGTACGTCATCCGCTCCTAGGGCAAGCAAATGCATGACGTGCCTCAGACGTCCAATGTACCCAAGGGGCTAATATCGATTTTGGGTATTTATTTATCATCATCTTTTGGCTCTAAAGCTCTTTGTGAGCATTGGCCTGTTGCACGTGGGACCTCTATACGTTTCGAACGCTTGCGACTTTTTTCCAGTTCGTTATACTAAGTTTCTTCATGTCGTCCTCTAGTTCGTCGGTCCATCTTGTTCTCGGCCTTCCTCTTGCTCTAGTGGATTTTGGGTATTAGATTAAAAAAAAAGGGTTTTAATTTTTTGTGTACCCATAGGGTAATCCTGTGATACCCAAGGACACCCGTCTCCAACAGGACCTACCTTTATATGTGCTAACTGGTATTACCGGTTGGGAGGTTGACACTAGAAAATGTTGGTTTGATTTTTTAAGAATACCCTAATGTAGGTATATACATATATCATATATATATCCATATGTATATATATACCCTATATAAATAAATAAAAATAAATATAAAGGTACATTCATGTTAGCCAGCTTGAACTGACCCAACAATTTTTGGCGAAACCGTTTCAAACGGAATCAACTTTTTCTTTTACTAAATTCGTGTCCTTTTTTCCTTATTTGGCCACTCTGCAAATGTCAGACTGCATAACTACCGTTCCAACTAACCTTTAGTAGACTATCAGTAGCCGTATGTACAGCTGCAGGTCCAAAAAAAAATATACAGCCTCTGCTTAGCAAATGAAATGTAACTCGATGGCATAGCAAATTTGACTCGTTCATCTTCATCATTCCTTTTTTATTTCCCTGTTTTCTCTAGGAACTTGTAAGTGCTCCCTTTTGCCATTTTAATTTTATCAGCTTCGGCTTACCGACTTTAACTTATCTGTTGTCCATTTAAATTGGCAGTTTTAGTTGCTGCCCAAATGCAGTATGTCAGCTCATCCGCAAGACGGTGTTTGCGCACACACACACATACAAGGATATAACACCACTGTTTAGTGAAGTGCCCTTTGATAGTTATTAGTATGTGTTGGTATACCTGCTCATGATTGCAACTGATTGGAAGTGCCCGCTATGGTCGAATTTTGCGGTGAATTTTGTGGAACAGAGGGAAGTCACACCGAATCTGTGTAACCCGAATGGTTATTATTGAGGTGGAAATTTAAGAACACAAATGGTTAGTTCAGACTGGTGAGGGGCTGTGTTGATAAATCTATCAAGAGAAGTTGAAAAAGTCTTAGTGATTTGGAAAATCAAAGGTAAGTAGAGATGGGCATAAAGACAAGCAAATAGAAAAGTGTATGGCAAAATTGATTTTCGTACATTCAGTTTCGTGACTATTGTTTTTCTTAAATTTTAACACCTTATTTGAACTTCACCAAGTATTCCGCTGAAATTATCAAAATAAGATATAAAGTAATTAAGTTACGGGAATTTTGTTTGTATTTGGCGAAAGTAACTTTTCCTAGCCTAATCGAAATGAGCAACAGCCTAACTGCAAGAAATTTATTTCACACATTCAAAGAGATAGAGAAGCCCATGGAACGACGTTTAGGAACACTTTGCAAGACAGTAGCAATATTCGCAATAAAACATTCAGTTTTCGGTCTGTCAGTGCTTTTTCTATCCACGGCGGAACTAGTTTCTTGAAATTTTTTTACCAACCTTCGAATTGTCGACTCATTCGGATGATTATTTCCCCCGAATTTTGCGATATGTTGTTCTTAAAGGTCCACCATTATTACAATAAGCTTCATTAATTTTATCAGTTGCTCTATCGCGCAAGCAATCATAGTGAAGCGTTTTTATGGAGGAGGTTTTTTTTTTTGTGAGAAGTTAAATTAGATTAGATTTCTGGGGGGTTGAACAAATCCAGCGAGATTAGAGTGGAAGGAATGGACAGACAGGGTAAATACTGTATAGGTGATAAGGCAGAAAATCTTTTCGATTCAATGATGAATCTTAAGAGATCCGCAAGGGGAAATGTATGAACTTAATCCAGTACATCGCAACCAAACAGCCTTAGCCTGATTTTAGAAAACGCCGGACAGTTACAGAGAAAATGGTTTGCCGTGTCCTTATTCTCAAGACAGTATAGGGATATTGGGTCGATAATGATTCCCATAGTATCTATATGCTGACCACAGGCGTTGTGCTCTGGGATTACAGACACCAGTACTCTCAGGGCCTTTCCTACTAAGTTGCACAAGAAAGGTCGCTAATTGCCTATGAGGTCACTAATTTTCTAGAAATATTTTCAGAAATATGCTCGGTAGTTTGTCATTGCGTGAGCGGTGAGTGGTTTTAGAGAAAAAAATGTTTCTGTTATTTTATGTTTTGTACTCGGCGTTTCGAACATGCGTACCTACACATTCAGATATGGGGACTGCAAATAAAGAAATCTATATATTGGAAATCGATTTTTTGATTTTCTAGCCTGACAGTGCTCGGCTACATGTTACAAACATTATCTAGACACTCATGCCAATTTTTTCTGTTTTTTTTTTTTTTTTTAAAGACAATGAAAAAAGACAACTACCACTTGGTGTATTGCACTAGGATGAATAAACTCTTTATACCAAAACTGTATGAGCTGGAGTTATAGGAGCGGCAGATCAAATACCCCACCCCTACAGCGCACGACATCATAAAGGTTTTATGGAACACTTTTCCAGAACTTTTTGAAATACCATAAAAATTCCTAAATTCGCACACATGCCTCTTATTAGATTTCATTTTCAAAATACCAAAGAATTAATTTTTTTCCTTCCAGTAAACTAGTACCATCAAAAATTAAATAAAAAATAATAATAGTGAAATTTGAGATGAGATAAATTTTTAAAATTGTTTTTTAGCAGAGAATGTAAAAGTAACAGCAGATTCTTCCAAATTTATGTGTTCGCTACCAGCGTGCCGTTTAGCAAAGTAGAGAATGCTGCAGTGATCAGTAGCATTAGCTTCTCTGTTCGACACCAACGAATAGCACAAACAGAACCGACCAGTATCCATGTAATGCATACAAGGAACTTAAAAAACTTGTATTTTTAGTTTGGTCTGTCGAAGAGATGAGTGCGTGGAGGAAACAAATATCTAATCAGTGCATGGCTGGGTGAGTTATCGGCTATTGAGCTTCTGAATTTAGATTTTTTTTTTGTTTTTGTTTGTAAAAATATAGTTTAAATTACTATTTGAAGCAAACAAAAAAAAGTCACACTTTCTAATCAGAATATTAGAATATTTTAGAAAAATGGGAAATTTTATAGCCCATTTAATTTTGGTATAAAAATATGCAAGTTTCAAGTGGCTCGAAAATCACTTTGACTTTTGCCTATTTTTGTGTTTTTTTTTTTTCTGTATTAAAACAATGCACATTTGTTACAGGGTAAAAAGTGCATGTCACCATCATTAAAATTCTCTATAGAAATTATCAAAAATCTACACGAATTTTAAACTACTCTAAACTAGCGCCGTTTTACGAGTACAGTAGATTTTGTTTTTATGCGGTTTTTAAAAAAAATTAAAAATACATGTCGACCTACCGGGAATTGTAAAAACAAGATTTTAAGCCAGCTAAGCAAAAACTCATCACAGATTACATCAGAAATGCTAACCTTATAAGTATGGAACCGCCTGCATCACCATCCTGATCAAACGTGACGGAAGCGATTTTACGCCAAATCCTAAACGAATGCGGAACATGCGGGTATTGTCTGATTCTCTTTCTGACGATTCTTAAATAGAGATATAATTTTCAAAAATATAATTTTTTTTATGCGATATTATTACATTATTCCAGATTCATGCGGTTCTTAGCTCTTTTGAAACGTATCTATAGTTTTACTATAGAACTGGTAGCTTTTTTATGCTGTTTTTTTTATGCTGTTTCTTGCGGAACGTATATACCGCAAAAACACAGAATCTACTGTATATAAAAATTAGATGGGCTAAAAAGTTTAAAATTTTGATGACAAACTGTTAATTTTTTTTTTAATTTTGTACAAAGTTTGAAACCTGAAGTTAAATAGAATTAGTGGTAGTATAAGCCTAATTTTTTAGAAAAAATATTTACACAAAAAATTTATGAATAATCTATAAGACACTCGGCACGTTATGTTACGTTAATTTACGTTAGCTGGACTAATTTGAGTTTACCTCAAAAATACAATTTTTTCTAAATAAATTTGAAAAAATATATTTTTCAAAAATGACTCTAGGTAATGTTTTTTTTTGTTTCGTTTTTTACTTTGATGAAAAGATCGACATAAAAATATTTAAAGATTTTAACAACTGCAACCAAAAAAAAAATTTTTTAACAAATTTCATTTATGCAAAAATAAAATTGAACCGGCTGGGTGTTATGGGAATATATCTTCGGATATAAGAGATGTTTAAAAATTTTACCAACAAAATTAAGAAGAAAAAAAATATTTGCGAAAACTAATCTCACTTATAAAAAAATGAGTTTTAGAAGTATTTTTCCGAAACATTTCTGATTAAATGAAGTTTAAATAAAAAAAATATTTCCTGATGTGCACGGACTTCAAATTTAGTATCTTATATGTGACGTAGGTTTTCTTGCACTCCATACACAAAAAAAACAAAATATTAGTGTTTTGCAATTATACAATTTTTATATTTTAAAGATTAATTAAGATTTACATTAGCTGAACCGATTTGGAAGTACCCGCCAAAAATGTAGTATTTATAAATAAATTTGAAAGCATAAATCTTCGAGGAGCTCTCCAATTAGCCCAGCTGACTTAAATCTTAATATTTTTGCGAAATATTTTGGAGGAAGTCCTAAAATGTAATGAGTTTTACAATACCAGTTACATATTTTTATTTGGTATATTTCGCACTGTTATTATTGTGAACACAGGTGTATATTAGCATGATGGCCTTGTATATGGCAGGATGCCTATTATTAATGAACTCATGCAATACAAATCTGTAATGCCAGCGTATTTTCATTTTTTATTTACAAACGCTGTTTGTTCCCGAACATCATTAAAAAAAATATCAATGTAGGCAAACGTTTTGACATTGAAAATTTATAAAAAATTAAGGGTGATTTGGTATGAAAGAATAAAATAATTAAGTTGTTAATGAATACCCCGTTTTTTTTCTTCTTGGTTGGTGCGGTAACTGCCTAATCTATTTCAGAAGGGTGTCTGTCTGTCGCACCAATTAAGCACGCCAACTCCTTCATCACTCCATCCTTCAAACGCAAAAAAGGACTTCCCATTTCCCTGCTACCATCAGCAGGTAGCCCATCGAATAGTAAGTATACCTGAAATAGTACCTGCGAGCCGCACCATCCCACCAAATATGTTTCACTTCGTGTGGAGTAATTTCTGAATTTCACTCTAAAGCTTAAATAATTTATAGCACAGAAATACAAGCATTTTATTTTCCGGAAATTTTTTTATTAAACGCATGCCCGCTGTGGCGCCTTGAAATTTCTATTATACTGCACCGTAATGATGGTACAAAGTAATTAAAGTTGTGCGGTATTCGTCAGGGAAACAATGTGTGGGGTATAGCACCAACACAAACTAATTTTACATCTAAAATTTTGCACCCACACATGCACATATACCTGCGGATGTACAAAGGATTTACATTGTAGGCTTTTATACTCTTGTTTTTGTTGCTGGCCGGTATTAGAGCAAAATTTAGTGGTCGACGGACATTTGTTGATTTGACTCTTAATTTGCCGCATTCGATGCCTTCTCTATGTACATATAAGCCTGTTTTTCCTCCACGCCTGCTGCATTGTTTTTGTGCTTTTAAAAGCATTACTTTATTGTTTTTGTATCCTGGAGTGTTCAAATTTAAGTTGACCTGACTCTTTTGTTTATTTGTTTGTTTGCTGTTGTAATGGTAATTAAATTCGAAGCGTTAATATGCTATACAACATTGTTACGTACATATTACCAAACTTATATATATTTGTGTACAGCGGTAGACATTAAAATATTAACAACTGAAAAAGTCATATTTTCCGATATTTTTTTACTCTTTTCAAAAACAAAAAAAAAAAAAAAACAAGATCTATGTATAATATATAATTACTATAGAAGATTGGTAACAAATTCTTAACCATTTAATTGTGTTTGGTATCTTACCAACAAAAACAAGCGTAATTTCATAAAAACTGAGTGCATAACTTTATAAATTGGTTTATTTTATATTTGTGTAGAATGTTTTGAAACTCTACCAAGAATATATCAATGAAGATTATTCGTTAACGCATTTTTGAAACAGTTCCGAACATGCTGGTATTTGGATACTAAGCTAGTAACTTTTCTGGTAGAAACTACTTACCAAAATCCCAAGTACGAATGAGGTGGAAAATGAATCACTTGCCACTTATGAACTAGACAGCTATTCTATACAAACAGACAAGCAATGGATGTCGTAAAGGTCAAAATAAAGATTCCTATCACTCAAAATATTTTTTTTTAATAAAGAAACTATTCAAAATTATAAAATTAGTGGGGAAAGTTGACGTGATTTATATTAGAAAGAAGCACCCATTTATCTTAATCAATTAGCTGCCAAAGCCAGACATTTTCTGAGAAACTGCGCAACAGTCTCCTTCTCTTAAAGGTCAGCTTACTCAATAGGGATGACATGGTAAGCATAGCTTTTTGCATTGTGCCGATCACTCAATGATCTTTAAACATAGCTACGAGTTTGGAAATTGAGTGGCGTGGAACCCCAAGACTTTTTGCGTTCTGCGTCTATTTTACTGGAACCAACGGGCTTTCGAAATAGCACACAAAGAAATAGAGATCCATCTCTTCTGCGTTTTCCTGAGAAATACGCTCCGCAGTTCTACTTTAACAACAGTCAAAGGGATGCCAAAAGCGGGTAGAAGACCTCTGAAACTAGTTCAGTCAACCCCTTCACAGATCAGGGTAATATTGCCTGCCCAAGAGATGTGAACTCTGGTGGCAATTTAGAAATATATTTTCCGCCATTTTTGATTTTACTTCTGAATTTAGAATTGAGCACAGTTGCTTTGAGAATCGCAAAGTGTACATTTTAGGACAGAAGTAAAGAATTAAAAAAAAAAATAATAATAAAATAAAAATACGACAAAAATCAAATCTCGTTTGTTAAAAAAAAAAAACTATAAATTTTATGTAGTAATGCTGCATATTCAGTTTTTAGTTTTAGTTTTTAATGCTGTATATTCAGGACTAGTACAAACTAGTCTCTGCGCAAGAGAAACGATCGTGAGATAAAGACTTACTCACCCAGGTGGACGGACTATTAACGCACTGTTGATATGGAACAATATAAACCATGGGGAAGGCCCTAATTGATTAGAAGCCTCCACTTATAACCCAATAAAGACTTAATCAATCCAGTTAAAATTAAAATAAGTATTCATTATGATTATTATTTGGATACTGGTGCAAATAACAGTATTAATATCTAATATCTATAACGGTATTTATCTAAAATAAATAAAATAAAATTACTGGTAGAAATAAATGACCAAAAATACAATTGTGTTTGTGCCCCTTATCTCTTAATTGAATTTGTATATATCAGAATACATATTGAGTTTTTGAACTCAGAGGCCATCAAAATACGTTTTCTCCCATTCACAAGGCCTTTGCACATTTTTGGATCAATAGTAACTTTACCGTGTGGCGACCGCTGTAGCCGAAGGGGTTATGTTTCAAAAGTGCACGGACGCGAAACTCTGGGCATGGAATTCATGGAAAAGATTTCTTCTTATAGCGGCCTCTTCTCGATAGGCAATAGCAAACCTTCGAAAGTATTTCTGCCATGAAAAAGATCCTTATAAAAACAATATCCACTGTTTAGAGGTCATATAACATTGTAGGTCCCTTCTTTTGAGGAAAAATCGCATGATGCATTCAACAAATAGTAAGAAGAAATAAACCAAATACCCAATAAAGGTTGTAACAAGTTTTTCATAGGTTCGAGCAAATATACCAGTCTTCGTAAAACTTTTCGTGAGCTTAACTCAGCCAACCCCCTACCAAAAATATCCTTCTCATATCGTTAGCTGCAAAACACTGGCCTTGAAAGTATTCAAAAATTTATTTATTGCAAATTTACTGCACCAAACTTTGCTCATAATATTCCTAGAACATGCATTTTCTGTCCACTGAGTAAGAATTTTAGTCTTCCTTAAATGACCCACGGCGGTAAGATGGTTGGTTGGTTGGTTAAAGTGGTGATTCATCCAGAATCCAACTAGCGCTTCCGCACCATTTTGTTACCGCATCCTCGTTACCAACTTGTTTACCAGTTATTTACAGGAAGGCTATATTTAGCCTGTGCGGTTTAGGAACCTTATTTGGCTGTTGATGTATAAGTCAGACAGTTTCTCGAGACTCTCGAACAGCGGTTTGCCCAGGGTTAACATTCTGTCCTTCCATAGGGCAAGACATTCACAGAGGAAATTGGAGATTGTTTCCTTTTTCCCCGGTTGTTTACAACTATGACAGTATGGGTTGTGAGCGTTACCCATTTTGACGGCTTTTTCTCCGATAGACCAGAAGCCAGTTATGACTGCCATTAGTCTACAGGCGTCCCGTCGTTTCATGTTTATCAATGTCGACGATTGCTTGAGGCTGTAGGTGGGCCATAACGTCCTGCTGATTTTGCATTTCGTCTGCTCTCTCCATTTACAATCTGCGATTCGAAGGTATTTTAGGGAAATTACATTCATGACTGCACCTAATGGTGTGAATACCGGTAATGCAAGAGCGTTATTCATGGCAGATCCCCCTCTTGCCAGTTCATCGGCTTGTTCGTTATCTTCTATGTTCCGGTGTTCCGGGACCAAAATTAAGGTTACTTTATGGTTTTCACTCAAGGTGGTAAGGCTATTCCTACTTTGCTCCACCACTTTAGAGGTTGTTGTGGCCGAGTCCAGTGCTTGGATTGCAGCTTGGCTATCCGAAAGATTAGCGATGTTGCCCTTAAAAAAGAAATACGTGACGCAGGGAGACGCACAGATCTTTCAATTGCAAGTCTGTTAGAATATATCCCAGCTACAACACCACAATTCATTTTACTACCATCCGTATAAAATATTGTGTCGAAGTTGTTTAGAGAGAATCTCTTATCCCATACTTCCTTAGATGGAAAGAGAGTGGCAAAACTCCTATTGAAAGTTACCGTCGGGACGATGTAGTCAATCCTCACCAAGATTAACTGAGTTTGTCGCAAAATTAGACTAGCATGACTATACGTTTTTTCGTTCCAGCGACCCGCTTCATTTAACCTAAATGCACTCATGGTTGCTGCCTTCTTAATATGTAAGTCTACTGGAATAACGTGTGTCAGTGTAGGAGTAATTTGATATTGTAATCTCTCCCTAGAGCTTTCCACCAAACTAAAGAACTTTACAATAAAATAGGTCGTATAACCGCCTTATAGAACCATAATGTATGCTTAGGTTGAATACCCCATCTTCTTCCAAGCATACATTTACAGGCATATAAGGCAATATCTACTTTCCTTAGTAGCGGTAATTAAGTTGCTTATCTAACATTATTTAACTCAATTCGATTTCATAGGCGTATATATTTTTATTTAAAACTTCAACATGCAATTTTTACCGCCCTTCAATCGCGCTTAGACCATTTTATGTCCGTCACTGTATTTAAAGCTATTGTTTATTGTTCTTGTTTTGTTATTCTTATTGTTTTTTTTTTGTGTTTTTATTATTATAGCGCTTATGCTTTTATTGCGTTGGCTGCGTTTATTGTTATTTATTGCATTACTTTTATCCCCGAAAGGGTAAAGGCAATTGAAGTTGAAAATGCCGAGCTCAGACAAAACTTCCGGCCAGCATTTTGGCGGCCACTTTCTCCGTCCATTAAAAAGTAGCTTTTTCCTATGGCGTACTCGTACACATACATATTTACTTTTGCCTATACTTATGCACTGTTCATTTTATTACACTTGCTAGCGACAATTACACTTTATCTATATGTAGATATTAATGTGCATACATACATAAATATGTGCATGTGTAGGTGTACATGTTTGTCTACGGCCATACTTATAATTAAATGCCTAGCTGCTATTAAAATTTTACGATCTGCCAAAGTTACGCACGCAGATTTCCCAAATGGCGTGTAAATTTCTTTTCTGCAAGAAATCGCATCAAATTAAATGTTTGGTTTAATTTCTGATTTAACTACCCATTTGTTGGGTAAAACCTAAATATTTTTACGGCCTCAAAGGATTGACTAATTTAGTAATAATTTTTAATTAAATTGGTTAATGAAATATATTCAAAATAAATCCAAACACGATCAGAATTGTTTGATAATTTTAATTAATTCAGAATATCTGTAGCAAGCCGAAAATTTGTTAGTAAAAATATAAAGTAAAATAATTCATTCTATACATATTTTTTGTATTACAAATAGGAGGAAAGTATATTGGTTACATATTTACAAATTCAAATTTGAAATAAAAGGGGCTAATTTTTTGAGTAATTTAGGTAAGAGCTCTTTTGTTAAGCATAACGCAGGAAATAAAGTTGATTTTTTTTATTTAGATTAGGAGTAGGTAGGTAGGTAAAATGGCAAGAGTGCCACAGGCACACTTCAAGTGGCACTTACGTGCCGTTTTGGTACCATAATGTAGACCATTATTGCAAGGAAAAATTTTTGGGAATAGAAAACCTTCTACAGCCATCCAGTGCTGTTGATGTAGTGGAGGAGAGAAAAGGGATCTAGGCTGGAGAATTTATTCAACTCATCCCCTAAGGGCACGCTAAGGAATCTCAAGCGCATAGCCGCCAGAGCCGGACATTTACAGAGAAAGTGTTCCACAGTATCTTTCTCTGAAGGATCCCCACAGCTTCTGTAATAGGGGTTGTACGGAATTCCAAGCTTCTCCTCATGGGTACCGATCACCCAGTGACCAGTGAACACCGCACTGAGTTTGGAAATTGAATGGCGGGGGACTCCCATCACCTTAAGCGTTCTATTTCTATCGTATTCAGGCAATAGTGCTTTCAAAATAGCACACGATGAGACAGACCTCCATCTGTCTTGCGCTTTTTTTAGAAAGAAATAGTGTAGTTTCCCTTTAACAACGGACAAAGGGACACCGATGTCTGCGAGGGGGACAGCTGAAACCGGTTTTGTCGACCCCTTCATGGCAAGTTCATCGGCAATTTCATTTCGCTCTATATTCCTATGCTCAAGAACCTAGATAAAGGAAATGTTTCCTGCTCGTTCGAGACGTTTGAGTTCCTCCTTACAGGAATTCACGAGAAGAGAACTGCAATAGGGAGACGACAGCGCCTTGATCGCAGCTTGGCTATCGGAAAAAATATTAATGTCTCCCTCCCAACAGCGATCCCGAAGCATTTTGCAGACCTACAGGATCGCGAAGACCTCTGCTTGAAGAACGCTGCTCGTTTTCGGCAGTTTAAAGGAGACCGAAGAGCTGGTTGATTTAGAGAAAACCCCCACTCCCACTCCAGATTCCATCTTGGTTCCGTCAGTGAAGACGGAGGTACTTATATCCGTGCCGACTCTCCCCTCCTTCCAGTCTTGCCTGCTCGGAAAGATAGCCCTAGCACAACCCTCAAATCCCAGTTTGCGGATGGAGAGATCAGAGCGAAGAACAGAGAAGGAAGGGGAGATCTGCTTCAAGATGCTACTATGTCCTACAGGAAATTGTCTCCAGAGGCCAAGCTCCTTCAACCTAAAGCGCTCTCAGCAGTGGACTAAACCTGCAGATCTACAGGAAGTAAGTGCAGAATAACGTTGAGCGCAGCAGCGGGACATGTTCTACAAGCACCAGTGATGCCCACACATGCAGTTCTCTGCACTTGCTCTAGTTTAGTGGTGTAGTAGCCCTTAGGAAGAGCTACCCATCAAACTAGGCAACCATATGTTAAAATTGGCAGAACCACTAAGTTGTACATCCAAAGTACGACACGTGGCTTGAGACCCCATTTTTTGTCGAACATAGTTTACAGGTGTAGAAGGCTGTACTGGCCTTCTTAACTCAATTTTCTATGTGCAGCTTCCAGTGGAGCTTGGGGTCAAGTATTACACCAAGATACCTGACTTCCGATGCGAATGTAAGACACTGGATGTTTAGCCTTGGAAGCTTCAAAAGCGGGGGCTTGCAATTCCTGGTGAATAGCATCAACTCCGTTTTGTCAGAGTTGAATCTGAGACCGCTACTGGCAGCCCAACTACTGAGTGTAGCCAGTGCACCTTCCAAAATTTCAGGCATTAGGAGTATTCGAACTAAACTTCTTGAAAATCTTGGCAAAGCCTATTTATTGTAACCATATTCCACGCGGAGGGTTTTGCATTCGAGGCTTGTGCCAACGAATCTCTTCGAAGAAGAACAAACGGGACCAAACTTGATATTATTACGTATATTGTGGTGACTTTAAAAGTCTTAGACCCACATCAAATGGCATTCATAATGAAGTAATAAGCCTATAAAAAGTTTGAAGGCAACAAAGGAGTAATGAAATATACATTTTTCACAGTATGCTGTACTTTGGAAATATTAAGAAAATGTAAGGAATCTTGGCGCAAGTCAAAATAAAAGGGCAAAACGTTCCGGACATCTTCTCGGAGGAGATATAAAGGAATTCTAGAACTCTTTGCTGGTTGCCTGAAAGGACATTAGAGGTTAAGATACTATCTTTTTAAAATGGGACTTGTCGAAGAAATGAACTGCAGGTTTTGTGGGGTGGCTGAGGAAATAACAAAATATATTTTGTACGACTACCAGCGTATAATAAATCATAGACTTATATAATTTGGGAAACAACCATCATCTGCAGTCTAAATATAGAACAACCAACCAAAGACTGGAGTGCTCCTTTAGAATATTTGTGGCATGACACTCATCAAAAAGCTCAGTTGTCCGATAGCCCAAGAGTAATTTTAATTTAGGGGCAAACATAAAAAATCTATTTATGTCGAAGTGTAGATGATCTCCAACATGACAGTATTTAAAAATGTGCACATGAATTCATTTCTGTACATTTTTTGTACACAAATTGGAGAAATAGACAAAAACGCACTTAGGTTGAAAAAATTCAAACAAAGCAAGTTTACTCAGTGCTGTGTTAGCAAATTCTGTTATACATAAAAAACCCACTTGCATTTGCTTTCAAGCGCTTTCGCTGAAATAACAACAACCAGTATATAATATATATTAGTAACATAGCATCTTGAAATCGTCTCTCCGTGTATTTGTTGATTTGGTCTTGTGTGCACTCTGCTCCTCGTATTTTCGACATTGTCGTAGAACAGTGAGCTTCCATTATGATTTTTAATATTTTCTAATGTGATGATAGGTTATTGGCAACGCAAAATTGCAAATTGACTTCTCTTCGCTACTTACAAAGTCGGCATAACGAAATCCGTTGTGAAAGACTATGGCTTGACCATGACGACCAAGTATTTTCAGTCGAATAGCCTCATTCACGTGGTGTAGCTGGGCAATGTAGAGCTCTTTGTTTACTGTGGCATTCTCTTCCAGCAAACACATATGTATCAAAACCTCCTTCGTTCTACTTCAAAAGTGATTTGAGACGTTCTTCATCGAATTCAGAAAGCCTTCCGCTGGGAGACGTGTCATCGACGTCAAAGCCGCCATTTTCGAACTTTGCAACTTTCTCCGTAAACGTCGCAAATGTCCCGAACGCTTCGGCAGCATTTTAACTTCGATGAAAAGCAAAGAAGAGCAGGTGTTTGAAATGTTGATTTTCGCCCCCGGGTATTCCATTTCTAAGCATCAAAACTAATAAAATATCAAATAACTCGAAAATACAATTCAGATAGTTTTGTAGAGCAGAATGAATGCTTACCCTTTCCAACAGCAAACAAATCCTTGTAAAATAATTAAAAGAATATATAAAAACGCTTCCCAAACAAAATTAGGGGTCCGAATTTTGAAAAATTAAAAGCCTTAAATTAAAAAAAAAATCAACCGAGCGTAGCGAAAATGTTCTAGCTGATACGCAAAATGACTACTGAAAGTACTTTTTTGTGAAAAATTTTAAATGTGACTTATTCGAAATAAAATAACTTACCCGATGGGCGCAAATGGCGACTAGTCTATTTTCGTTCCCCTTTTGGGCATAAAAGGGGCACAATTAATATCTTCATAGCATATGCTCCAATAAAAGTAAGTAGCTCATGCAAGCTTTATCGAAAGATCAAAAATGATATTGACCACTTACTCCTTTGCGGATATTAGCCACTTACTCAATGAGGCCTACTCACATTTCGGCACGCTGATTTACAAAACTTTATTCTATATTATATATATCTATATAATAGATTGTGTCCAAAAACGACTTGTAAGCAGCTAACAGACGTGTCAATGTAGATAAAAATTTGTTTAAAAATATCTCATGCACCAATTCAATCCGGAAATTGTGGGCACTTTTTGAACAGAAAGTATATTATCCATCACAAATGCTTGTAAGTGGTTGTGCTAAAGCTTATTGCTTTCTCACATATATACAATTTCCAAGCTTATTTTTTATTTTCCAGTTGCCTTCAACCATCTGACCATCACACGTTCGTTGAACTATTATGGCAATTAATGGATCGGTTACTCATATAAATATTTGCACAAACTTGAGTGCTCACATAAAACAAACGAAGTAGCCATCGTTTAAGGAAATTTAATTGCGCTCTTGCAACTGTTTATTCTGTACAAATTTATGCAGTCGAAATTGAAAAGCATATGCAAAACCTTCTTTTCCAATTGGAGATTCGTACTACATATGAATTGGAGCATATTTTGTACAAAAAATTGCTTACTGTTCTTGGAGTGGTATGCCAAATAGTAAGAAAAAACCAAACATACGTTTCACCATACGTTGTTGCAAGTCACTTCAAATTTGAGAACAGAAAGAGAAAAAGAAATACCATGCTTATGTTTTCATACACACACAAGCTCATTTATTTTTCGTTGATGATCAAACGCCCGGGAATAAGTGTCCAATGCTGCCTGTAAAACCAAAGCGGTATTATTTTCTTCATTTTTTAAACACTTGAGTAGCTTCAATTTGCAGGGGTACAATGGACGAACGAGATAAAGGAGTAATACCAAACAATCAAATGCTCTGTGAGACTATCAAAAGTGAAGTTGTTTGTTTTTTACTATGCAAAAGTGCACAACTCATATGCATATACGACCAGATGGATGTATGCTTGCACTGAAATTCGGAAGCAAGTCCAAAAATACTAGAAAAGCAAGAAGCAAACAGTATTTGCAGTACATATTTGAATATCACAGCGATGTGCATTAACGTTTTGCATTTTTTAGTTTTTTTTTTAACTTTCACTTTCTATGCTTCACCACAAATGTCTTCGATCGACAAGTGAAGTGGAAAAAGCAGAAGTGATAAACTGTGCTAGTTTGTAGGTGATATATTTTCATATATTTTGTATTATTTTGTTGCACACATTGCATGGTGTAAAAAGAGTCGTCAATGTTGATGTTGCTACGTATATGCATGGTGGAGTCACGTCTCACCTCCACGGTGACAGTTAGTAAATAATGAGGGTGCTTTGTTTTTGTTAGCGCAATGCAATACTAGAAAAAAGGAGTTTCTTGCGCATTCGCCAAACGCATTCGCCACTACGTATGTGTATGTACTAGGGTGTTGGGTTATCCAAGGTTTTTCAAAAGCGAAATGCTAGTTTTTAGAAGATTAGATTTTATAAAAAATTACTAGCAGTACTGGGACTTCAGCTATGAAGGTTGCGTTAATTCGTATACGATCGCTGTCCATCTCGTTCCACTTCGCTTGTTAACTTTTTCCAGAAATTTTATTTATTTATTGCTTTATTTCCTTATTAAACCTATGAAACAATAATTTCCTATAGCACGGAGATACTCCGGAGTGTCGTTGACAAGATGAATTTAAATTATAATATACTTGAAAGAGCACGGCTTCATACGTCTTAGTACCATTGTCACGAATCTAGCTATTTTTTTCAGATTTTTGTGTGTCTCGCTTTGAATAACTGTCTAGAAATCTATACCGTATATATTGAATTCTCAAAAGCATTAGATAAAGTCAACCATTCCATTTTGATTTCAAAACTAGTTTAGGCTTTCATTTCTCTGATAAAATTAGCCTTCCACGTAGCAACTATTTAGTCGTTGTTGACAACTTGTACTCCAATGCTTTCACAGCGTTGTCCGGGGTTCCACAAGGCACCAGTTTAGGCCCTTTGTTACTTGTTATTTTTATTAGTGGCATATCGACTTGTTCTACGTGCTCTAAATTTTTTCTAAATGCTGTTCATTTGAAGATATTCTGAATCAATAAGGCTTCATTAAGTTCCAAACTGACCTGAATGCTATCTTAACTTGGTGTGGAATGAATGGTCTGCAGTTAGTGTCTGCAGTTAAAGTGTTTTCATTCATCATTTTCTAAATCGTTTGCCGTTTTCCTCACTTCTTCTTGTATGAATGGACTACTCGCTCTTAGCGAAATAACTGATTAAAGGGTCCCGGTGGTCTAGAGCTCGAAAATTTAGGATATTTTCGGGAATTTTACAATAAAAAATAAAAAACGCCATTTAAATATTTTAGGCTCTTTATTTAACTTCTTTTAAATACAAAAATGAAAAAAAAATTATAAATTTTAATAATTTTAAAAATAGCGCTGAAGTTGACCCTCCCGAAAAATTGGACCTGGACGGTGCTGTCCATTTTGGCTCTTCTATTTATCTGAAACACAAAACCCAAAAAATTATTAATCAGTATGACTATAGCTATGTCCCGTCCCAAAAAAAAAAGTGCCAAAATGCGCGGTTTTGAATTTCACACTCTTAAAATCGGGTTTTTTCAGTTTTTTAATAAAAAAAATTCGAAATAATTGTAATAATAATATAATTCTAGTACGAGCGATAGCCTTTGACGTTGTGAACAACATTTTAAAATTTCAGACGATTCGGTTGAATGATTTGTTTTTTTTTATAACACTAGGTCAAAAAAAGTCGTTTCGAGATAAATAAGTTTAAAGTTTGAGGTACAGGAACGCGCGGACCGCTCTCTACCTAGGCAATGGGCTGTAGAAACTATAATATTGGGAATTTCCGCATGAAAATTTCACAGTATATTCTTAAAATAATATACTTTTGAAATATAGAAAAAAACAAAAAATCGATTTTTTGAAGTTCTAGACCATCGGCTCACCTTAAGTGTAGCTTTTGACTCCAGATAAGAATTTAATATTTATTTGAATTACACCAATGCTAATTGTTATTCAGTTCTTACTTTTATTCGTGGTTTTAGCTCCGATATCACAAATCCCTGTACTATTAAACTTTTACATATTTACGTCGCTCGTACCATCTAAGCTGAAATATGCTTCTGTCATCTGGAAACCTTATCACGAACGTCATATGACAACACTCGAGCGGGTCCAAAAATGTCTGTACGTTTTGTTTTTCGCTCGTTCAATTTTGTCATTCCAAATCACTTATACAGAGCTAATTTGCTTAAGATCTCTGCAAAGCAGAGGAGTTATTCTTCCACTCAGCTTTATTTTTAACATTATTAAGGATGTTATTGATTCACCATACCTTCTCTAACGCATTTTTTTGCATATTCTATAGCCGGGACTAGTAATGATATTTTTATACAGGGTATGTACGAACTCTTTATCCTTCTAATGTACCTATTTCTAGACCTTTGGCTGAATTTAATATTTTCCCAATTTGTTAGATATAGATTTTTTTATGCCTAAGTCTGAATACAAATTTTTGTGAAGGGTGATTTTATAATATGGTATGTAACACCTATCTCTGAACAGTCTGTAAGTAACTTTGTTAATCTAGATTACTGTTATATCAATAAATAAATTAATTAAAATTAACCTTTTCTGTGTCATTCTTCGAATTTCATGCAATACGGCGCCAGGCCGATTTCAAATGTTACCTTGAGCAGCGCTGCTGCTGCGCCGCACACTGAGGACTTAGCGGAAGAAAGTCAAATTTGCAACATACCACCTACGCATTGTTTCATGGTATTTCTAAATTCCAGAAAAGAAACAACAATAAAATCAAAAAGAATTACTAAACTCCGACTTACAGTTGTTTTTTATAGATATGTCAAAAGCATAATTTTTTTATAGTATTGAACTGACTAAGAAAAAACTTCAAAGCCCAAGGTGGTTTTTTTTCCTTTTGCTTGAGTCGACTTCCAATTTTTTATTTTTCATTTAGGGTACGATATTTTTATATATTGTAGCCGGAAGAACAAAGGCTGTAAAGCATTTGATTATCTGTTTATAATTAATTTAACGAAAAAAAAAAAATTATATTCTTTCATATTCTTGCATCTGCAAGTTGAGCTACATTTACCTACGGTCAGAAACTAGTATCAACGTGTTGGTTAATAGCGTCTCCTTTAGTTTTAATCAATTGCAGGTGCCACCAGGCGCCACTGATTATTTTTTGGCAATGATAATAACTAAACGCTTTCTAGTGTGTGCATAATGATAACGAAACACTTTTAATTTTGTTTTGACATTTTGAGGGTAATTCAGAATTATGAACTTACATGTATCCTGTGCGTAAATATTTGCTGGCTTATATTAATAAAAACAAAAAAAAAAAAATTTTAATTTATGAATTAAAAAAAAAAATTGTTTTTTAAAATTTTTTTTAAAAATAGTTTTTAAACATGTTCTTTTCATACACAAATATATACAACTTCGTTAGTAGTAAAAATGTAAATATTTTTTGGGATGTATACTTTTTTCCGCATCTCTGTACAAAAATCCCCAGTGTGCGCTGGAGTGATTTGAAGTCTTAATTGAGCGAGTACCTACGGCATTATGGTCTTAGCTCAATTTTATTATTTGTGTATGCTTGTTCATTTATAAATATTTTAAAGTACCTGTAAAATGTTTACCTAAATTATCCAAACTCGTCTCGAATTGCTGCTTGGTGTAAACGAAAAAAGCTTCGAGTGCAAAGGGTTTATTCTTTAAGATCGCATCATGTGTTCACATTACACGACCGCATGGCATGATCACACCACATGATCTGATCTTATCACTTACTTACTTCAATAGTGTCAAACCAAACAAAATTTTCTTTATTTATTTTTTTAGATAAGAATGCCAAGTGACCAAAAGCTTTTCTTTTATGCTGTGTAAAAAATTCATATTGTTAACACTATCTCAATAGATAGAAATTTAATTTTACTCCTACTTCGGGAGGCATAGTAAATTGAAAACCTTGTAGCCGCTTTTCTTGCCATTTCGGTTTTTTGAGTTATGATGGTATGAAATAGGCCAGCGACCTAAGAGTAAATTTTTAAAAGCTTTACATCGATATCAAAGAAATAAATATATTTGATTTTAAATTTTTGAAACATATAATGCCATGTAATTATTTTTTTTTTCATAACAACTTCAAAGGCGAAAGTCTTTCATGTTTAATGCACTCCAGAAAATTAAATATGACTATCAGGCAGTATTATTTTTTATGATCGCTCTGCTATCAGACATGTAAGTACTTGCATATATGTATATAATTATGGTATGGTATGATAAATAACACCTTTCTCAGGTACGTGGCATACGCAGGTGACATATGACTACTTGCATTCAGTTACTGAAGTTACTAACTCAAGTCATGTAGAAGAAGTTAAAAACAACCGACCTTAAAGTAAATGTGGAGAAAATAAAGGCACTGTATTGGAGCCGCTGGTAGTGGCTATGAAGCTTTGAAACCGATGACAAATTGAATGCATTAGATGTGGAAGGCGTTTGATGTTGAATGCAGAACTAAGCCTTCGACATCCTCGCTCTAATACTGCAGCAGTCTTCACACAAAGCTACGCATCATCTACTCCATTATTAAGTCAATGCTTTTGTATGGATGTATCATCTGGAAAGTAACACAAAACGACTGCAAGTATTTATTACCCGCCATCTTCGGCGCATCATACGAATTTGCTGGACGCGAAAAATAGCCAATGCAGGCAGATTTGTTGAGGAGAACCTCTCATGTAAACGTAGCAACCGAAATACGGCAAAGATAATGGCTATGGATCGGTCACACTCTGAGAACGAGCGACAGCAACGTTACTAAACAGACGCTGCGCTGAAATTATTTTCAACAAGCCAGTCGAGGGATTGGCGAACCACGTACCACCTGGCGATACTCTACAGACCCGGAAACAAAATTTCTCGGTCTAACATGGAACGAATTGAAATTCCTTTGACATAACCGTGTTCGTTGTCGAAGAGTAGTAGTTGACGCCCTAAGCTCCAGATAGCTGAAGCAATCTATATACATATATATGTGACAACCAATTTGAAAATATGTACTCTGCATCATAAATTTAACTGTTACCGAGTATTTCATTACACCACTCATTTGTTCATATCCATCTGAAAATAGAATACACTGACCACACAGTTTCTGTAAAAAATCGAGTTGCAATTACTACATCGACCACCCTATTATTTTTTTATGGATCTTCTAATAATACATAAATGGGTCACTCCATGCCAGTGGTCGACTGTTGATATATTTATACTCGCAGTTTAACTAATCTTCGGGCAAGTAAAATATGATATAATGACACGACGGCCGTCTGGCTGCTTTGATTTGTACTAGACTATCGTTCAGTAAATTCCGGCATCGAAACACATTACATCCATAAAATGTTAAATAATATAATTGTTTTTTTCCATTGGGGACGATGCGGAATGAAGTCAGTGGCACACTTACGGGAATGTTGTGTTAAACGTAAATCTTTTAATTTGTAGGAAAACATAAAGAAATTTACCTTATAGTGGAAAAAAAGCTCGGCCAAACACCTAATGAAGAATGTACTTGCCAATTTATATACATATAGATATATAACGAATGATCAATTTTGAATGATTCGCTGGAGAACTCCGGTCGGTATCTCGTGAATAACTTTAGTCATGTTTTCTTCCAATGTCTCAATCGAAGCTAGTTTATCCACAATGCATTTCGACTTTGAATACCCCCACAAATAAAAGTCGTGTGATATCATAGGATCTTGGTCCGAGATAAATTACTCACTGAATCGATGAAGCAGTAAATTCATTGTTTCACAGGCTGTATGGCAAGTAGCGCCCTTCTTGTTAGAACGAAATGTTGTGGAAATAACGGGCTTCAATTTCCGGCATTCACTGTTACAAAGGTGCCAGTCTCGTCTTCAAAGAAATAAAGGGTGGTTAAATTTCAAGGGCCGATGTTGAATGTAAACCACACCTAAACATCAAGTTTTTTCTACATTTCATTTGACACCTTTTAATTTCAGATCAACTCAATTTGAACCAAAGATACACAATCGAGCAACGCGTTAAGGTTATTCAGCCTTATTATACAGTGATGAGGCACATTTTCACCTCAGTGAATTCGTCAATAAGCAGAATTGCCTCATTTGGGCGAACGATAATCCAAGAGTGATTGCCGAAAAACCAATGCACCCATGAGGCCGGTCAGGCAGTTAGTGTGAATAGTGTTCCATATTGTGAGATGACAACGAACTTTTTATGGCCCGAATTGGAAGATATGGATGTGGACGATAAGTGACAGCTAACAAAACAATGGCTCTTTTGCGCGAAAAATTTGATGGCCGAATAATCTCATAGGTGCTAGTAGCTCAAATTTACCTCTCAAGAGCAGCTTATCAATTAGTTCTCATGAAAGAAATTATGCTGAGTTAGCAGTTCATAAGGCTTAACAAAATTTGAATGTCTTAGTACACCCTGAACGTTTTGAAAACGTTAAACATATAATAAAGTATCCCTAATCCTGTGGTCTTGGAGTGCCTCTCGTGCAAAAATGTTTACATTTGTGTTCATTTCCATTTCGTTATCCATCACAGACAACAATATACATACTTGAAGTGTTTTGCAGCTGCTGATTGCCAACAACGTTTGAACAAATGAACTCGAACTTAAATTGAAGATGTTGTCAGTCAAAGTGAAGAAAACCAAACTCAAGCAATGAAAAACAAAAAATGAAAAAAAAAACAATAAGGAGATAAAAATGTAAGCAAACAAATGAGGAGACGGAGCATAGCAGCAGCTGTTGATGTTGTTGCAGCAGAAGAGTGCACTAACAATAATAGTATATCAATCGTCTTTTTACGTTACGTTACAATTGACAAGGTGGTATAGTTTGTGCATAAGATGCTGCTGCAGCTGGAGCAAGCAATAACAAAAACATGTCCCAACGACAACAACAAGTCAAAAGAAAAAATATTTAATGTATTAGAGGTGGCAGCAAATGGCAATGGGAAGCGAAAAACTCATTTATAACGGTGAAGAATGACTTTCAATTACTTCTGTGTGAATGAACGTGAGTCATGCGCACAACGACACTAAACACAAGTTTGTGCAATCAAAGTGGCATTTGAGGGGTAATAGGACCATCAGACTGTCATTCACTATCAGCAAATAAGTTTTACAGCCAGAAAAATAACAACACCATAAACTCAGTGCACTTTCTAGTTGCAGATATAGTCGCATTTTGCTTTAAAAGACTTTATTTTTACTATTTGCCGCATACAGCTGGTTGACTGCTAGCGTGTCTTGTCATTTAGCCCATAACAAAAACAATGGCGAAAGCTTTATAAAGGGTTTCCCAATATGGGTGGGTCAATGATGAACTGAATTAAAACAGCTGGAGGAAATATAATAAGCTACATATTAGGTATACATTTTTTAAAGCTTTTATATGCCGGGTTTTATTAAAATATAAACTGCATGTGAGGTAAAATTTTTTTTAAGGCACTTCCCAAGATTAGCCCGGTAATGCCAGCTCTACTTTTACATAATACTGCTGCATAGCACTAAATTAATTCAACGAATGGAATGGGTTATTGGTTATCGTGACCATAAAGGCATCAGTAGATTCACTTATACATACACTTCAGAAAACTTTTTTAGAGAAAAATTCTAGCAGAGCCAAATCACTTAACTTTGGTGACTAATTCATGTCACCTCTTCAGAAGACATACAAAATGTTCACTGTGGTGCTGCTATCTGGCATTCATATGCCATATCTCATATATTAGAACTTCATGTCGCTCTCATCCATATCGTTGGAATTGAATCGAAAGAAACTGCTTACCTTCGATTTGTAATGCTCGCTGCTGCTGATGAAGACTTCACTAAATACATTTTCGAAGAAATACAGTCCACTGATCCAAAATTTGCATCAAAGAGTTACACTTTGTTTGATTCGTTGAGGTTGGCATTAACCCATATATGGCACGATATCATAGAGTCCAAGAAAAAAAGTTAAAGTTAAGTAATATTTTGAACAAGTTCTGACTACTTTTCTTTTTCTTTAGTTCTCATTGATTTTTTATAAAAATATAATTTCTACTACTTTAAAGTTGCAAAATTTACATAAAATTAAAAAACAAGGATCAAAAAATATTTACCAATATTTCAAACTGCTTCATCAGAACTATTAGAATAAATCTGGTATACAATTAACTAAATTTTAGTATAACAAAGCGCAGACTTGAAGTGGTTCAAAAATCATGTTATTTATTTAACAATTTTTTTGTTCTTTTTTAGCGATTTTGTTTGTACATTTGCTCTAGGTAGATACAATTTCGAGCATTCATTATATAAAGAAGATATGAGAAGCGGTCAGAGAAAAAACTTTCAAAAATCAACGAGTGCTTGAGGCGCTTAAAATTTGCACTAAAATTAAATTCGTGACCATTTTTTTCCTTTTTTTTTATTAAAAGTTTTAGCGAACTTTTTTCGAATTTTTACAAGCATTGATTTAGGCTAAATTTGTTGTAAACTGAACCATATTTTTGTGGATAATTAATGATAATTAAAATAAAAAAAAAAACAAGAAAAGTAATCATACAAAAATGTGCCTGAAATTTATTTTTAAACCAATACTTTTTCACCAGCGAACACTTATTTTTATAATAAAGTTTTAGACACGTGGTGCTCAACCATGTCACTTTTCACGCTTATTTGGCATCAGTTACTGAATAATAAGTAGCAAATTTGAAGGCCGCTCCCAAAACATTGTGGTCGTCACAGCCTACCAACATCCACTCATCCCTATTGGAGGGCCCTTTCTTTGAGTTAGCGGAATGTAATTTAATTGTTGTTCGTGTTTTTATTTCTGTTGTTTTTGTTGCTATTGTCGCCCAAGTGACACTTTGGAAATTGCAAAACTGCTCTGAGCTAGGTAATTGCGTCAATGAAAAATTGAAACTGATGAAAATTAATTATTTTCCACTGCTCAATGACTCTTCACTGAAGTCGACGTACTTGCTTACTTACTTGCATACCACTAGCAGCTTGCGCACTATATTTATAAATATATTTCTGTATATTTGTTTACGTAATCAATGTTGTGCGCATAGTTGCACAAATAGTTTTCCCATCATCAATAGCATCCTCTTCCCTGCGGCTTGTTCCTTGCATATTTACAGATTTTTAATATTGTTGTAATGTTGGCTAGTGTTGTTTGCAGGCAGCTCGCGTGCAGGCTAAGTGCCACTTGTAATATATACCTATGTGTGTGTATGCGTACTTCTATAAGTATTTATTTTACTGGGTAATGGTAAAACTGTGTTCTCAACAGCGATTGAATTTCGCGCTCATTCAGCAATAAATTGGATTCAATAAATATTTATATTTAATTGATTTACACACCTGCAATTATGTAGAGAAAATGTTGAAACTTAAGTTGTACGGTGCGTATAAGTGACTTTAATTACAGGTTCAATTATTGAAGTTTTAATTTTGCATTTATTTCAAGTTTGCGCAATTTTGTGAATTATCTGCAGTTAGCGAATATTTAAATGAGAGTGCACTTACTTTTGGTGAATCTTTATTTAATAATTACACCAATACAACACTTTCAATACATCCATAGATATGCCAGCTATCATTGGTTGGACAACTTTTAAATTGCGACATACTTTGAAGCACTTTTTAAAAACGAAATTCATTTGATTATTTAAGTACAGTTTCTGTAAACGAATCAATGAAATAGGTGATTATACATCTTGAAGGGATGTGAGTATACCAATTCGGATATACTATCAGCGCTTTTCAAGCTATCCTCGCATAAGGTAAGTAAATTTTTACGATATTAAAAGACAGAGAATATGAAGTAGAGTTTTTTCTTGAGAGTCAATCGACTGGTACATATTGTAGAACACACTGTAGATGGTAGACTTCCTCGAACTTTAATAAAGGGTCCTTCAAAAAAAGCGCCTGGTTGTTTTTTTAAATAAAATATGTAAAAATTTATTCTTTCAGATTTCACTATTTTTATTCAAAATACAGTTCTTAACAATTTTGTTTATTATGAGTACGTTGACAGGTAAAATGCGCCAAATAGACAATTCATGAATCCAAATATCGATGTTGAAAGTTATTTTGCAACACTTTTCCGTCTCAACAGAACCTCCATTCTTTGGTCTGCCAGTTCACTTTCTACCTTCCATGGACCAGTTTCTTGAGTTCTGAACTTTTTTCCAAACATTCAATTGCCGACTTATTAGGACATAATTTCCACCAAAAACGATACGATAGGTTTATGAATATTTTTAAAATTAGTTTTAATAATTTTAACACATATTTCTATTGTGTAAAATTGTTCATCTGTTGCAATTGTTAGACATAACTTAAAAAGGTACCGTGTAAGAATTATTCACTACTGACATCTAGGCTTCATGTCTGAAAGACCTTTTACAATATATTCATAAATCCTTGGCACAAATCAACAGGATTTCCGAGCCCTCTTAAACTTGTACTTTCTTATTCTAAGACTTTATGCACTGTAAAACTGCGTACCCAATTTTTTCCCTTTAATTCTAATTAAACAATTTTTCATTCTGACGAAAATTGGTAAAATATTACAACCCTGCGCAACGACTTTAGGGGAAAAATGTTCGAATTCTCCCAAAAAATTAAAGAATATATAAATTTCATTTTGTTTTTATTTTTATATATTAAATATTAGGGTGGTTAAATTTCAAGGGCCGATATTGAATATGAACCAATCCTAAACGTCAACAACACCGTGGAACTTCTTTCTTTGGGGTTATTTGAAAAAAAAGGTGTACGTCGATAAGCCAGCATTCAAGAGCTAAAGGGTGAGATAATTCGGCACATTAACTGCATAGAACCTCAATTATGCCTCAGCGTCATCGAAAATTTAGACCATCGGATGGAGGTGTGCCGTCGAGGCCGCGGCCATATAAACTAGGGTTTCAAACTTAACACAAAATTTATAAAAATTCTGCAAATTTTCAGCAAAATTTCACAATTTTTACTAGGAACTTATAGAAAAATTTCAGGTACGCAATTTATTGAATTTTTTAGGAAGTGCATTTTGCGCATTTTCTCTGTTGGACACAATTTTCTTATATGGAAAAAACATCTTATACCGTCAGCATAAAAAATTGTCAAAAATCAGTGTACTTTTGAATGTACTTAAAACTTGCACTTTATAATACCAAAATTCAATAATCTACAACTATATATTATTACATTCAACATTGAATCACAATTTAACCCCTCTGCCCTTTATCAGATAAGTTAATAAATAGAATCCAGCCACTTCGAACCTGAAGAGCTGATACCTTTACAGCTGAACTCCGCACTTCGAGTTTTTATATATCTTCTGATAAAGCTAAAATTTTGAGTTGCACATTAAGGTGCATATGTCACATGCAACTTATGGTATAAAAAATTAAAAAAAATCAATTTGATGAACATACCGAAATTTCAAACTTTTGAGAAAATTTGTGGTATGGAGTTTTGAGAGGGAGTGTGCATTAAAGTTTTTCTAATAAACTCTTCAAATAATAATAATTTCTTCCAAAAGAGTCCGAGTATCGGCTAAAAAAATTTACTTGGTAATCCGTTCAGAATGGTGCATGATGTAATTATGTGTCATTCTTTGGACGAAATGAGTTAAAGTGAGGTTTATGCCAGGGGTGCCAAATTATATGTCATGCTTTGAATAAGGTGAGTTGAAGTGAGCCAGCAGTTGATAAAGAAATACTTCGCTCACGCCGAATTGTTATTGAAAACATTAGTGACAATGAGGAACAATAATACAAATAATCCTAGAACAAATGGAATCAATATCAAAATACTTTTAATAGTTTTTCTTCGATTTTCTTGGTGTGTGAATCCCTTCTACCAGGTGAAAAAGTAAGCCAAAAAAGAAAAATAGAAACAAAAATATAAATATAAATAAAAGTAAAATGTGTTTGTGGTAAGATCTTAGCCGCAAAAAGTTTAAATTGAGGAGAACCAACTTAACCTTTTGCTGGTTTATGCACTACGGTAACTGACTCACATATTTCTTTTGACCAATAATTAGATTAATACTTAGTATTCCATGGGTTCTGTATTTACTTGCCATGATAATCTAAGGATATTAGGATCTAGTAGTTTGAAGAGTCTATTTTAAAAAATTAAGACTAAGATGCGTGGTACTCTGGATAATTATTGAGAATTTCGTAACTTCTGAGTTTTTTCATTTGATTATTGCATTGAATCTCATTTGCATAGAGTTTTTCACGTAAGTTCATAGGCAGCAAGTTGAGTGTAATTTCGAGGGTGTTTTGCGGTGTTTTGTGTAAACCCTCTTTGGTTGGATATATGAAAACTTTTTTGTCTTTGTGAGCATAGTTCTTACTGAATACTTCTCTGCCGATGTCACCCAGATTGTCATTACTTACTATGTTGTATTTTCTTAAAAAAAAAAGAAAACTTAATCTATATATACATATGTATGTACACAGTAGAAAAATTATAGTACCACAACATATTGTGCAAATTTCAATTACTTTTTGCAAACATACAATACAAAGTTTGAGATTCTAAGTTACATAATTTTTGTTATAGTGAGAATTTTATTTTGATTAAGATTTAAAAAAGATTTTAGGAAATAAACAAATAATCAAAACTTTGCAATATGTCGCGCGGCTATTCCTGTAAACGCGGTTGTAAATGGGCAGCTATTCTTAATTCAGTTTTAAAAGTGTGCCATACTAGCGCTTACTTCTGTTGCATTACTGCACACTGTAGAGAACTGGTCACTTGCAGCACTATAAGTCCAGATACTATGTGTGCATTTATCATTTTTCATTTATCTAAGGCTCGGCCCCTGCTTGATGTTCCCGCAGTATTAGCTAGTCATCATTTTTAAAAACTCATCGTGTGCCTTTATAACTTTTCCTTGATTATAACTGTGAATCGGTAACTGCTACCAGCCTTTTAGAAAGCTCAATGAAAATTGATGCTTCAGCATGGCGTCATGTCGAAACTTATGTACGTGTCTACACCAAAAGGCAACTCAGGTATAACGCGGTGTATGATGAACTTTTCCGACATTTGTGCACTCAATTCATAGCAGTGAGAAATTTTGCACAGAGTTTAATAGTTCAATTTAATTAAGTCAAACGCAATTAGAAGGAAGAAATATACAACTAGCCAATACCAACAGAAGCGTACTTTTCCATTGATAAATGTGAAAATGATGCTCGGCAAATTTGCTGGGAACAAATAGCAATTAATTTCAAAATCAAAGTCATTCACTTCAGGTGGCAAAGTGACTTAAACTATTTTACGGATGTGTGTACAAATAAAAACATACATATACACAGTGTGTACTGAAGCAATCGTGCAGCTTTCTTTTATGCAATATATTTAAAATTAACTTTAGTTAAATAAAACCAAAATTCTTTCTTTTTCAAAAATTTTAAAAAGTTTTCTCCTATCTTCGTTTAATATAATCAAATTTTTAAGAACTTTTTGAGTATACAGTTTTATAACCTATTTAATTTAAAATAAAAAATAATATTGTGAGAGTAACTTCGGCTGACGCATTATCGGAGACTCAGCAACAGAATTCTGCCCGCTCATTTCATACGTATTCACACACTCGTCCAACTAAGCAACATGCGCGGAGAATGGATTGATTTTTTTGTATATCCACAACACAAACTCAGTTTTTTCGTAAACTACTCGTCAACTGATTCTTTTAAATTCGCTGAGAGCCGGTTAATGGTTTCTTTTTCACCACGACTTTTTACTGCTGAAAACGTTTGAATGAAATGTTTAAAAGGTTACAAAGAAATACAGGAATTATTTCCAAAATATTTGCCTTTACTGATTTCAACTATTCAGAAACTGAAATCCATGCATTTTTTATACATGGAATAATATTAGAAACTATTAACTTACGTCCAAATAATATAATATTAGTTTGTTAGCGTTAAATTTTTGCGAAAATGATTTTAAACTGTTTCATGATTGAACTATAGCTCGTGAGCCATACTGCGACTACTAATATGCCGGTCCACTTCAATTATTTCTTTGATTCGATCGACAGTTCCAATACTTTCGACATTTTCTTTATCATCGAAAATGCCCGAACGGAATCGACGAAACCAAAATTGCGTGTAATTAGCTGTTACAGTATCGGCACCATTTACAATTTCGGCGACCTGGCTTCCATTTTCGCTTTTATCAAAAAAAACTATAAAATGTATCAAATTTTCTCCTTGACTTCCATTGCTAAAAGCCTGTAACTCACAATTGAATGGACCAAATAAAAGACAGGAATAGAATTTTTTTTACTGTTTTTTACTGTGTCCATAAACTTTAAATTGTTTGATCCATACTTTACAAGATATAAATCACTACAGCCATCTGCGAGAAAATAATGGATTTCTTTTCCCCCCAAACTTATGTACTTATTCCTAATATCCACGTGTTTGGTTTTTCTTTTCTTTTTTGTGTATTTATACCAAAACATACTTTACTTTTATCTATATTTTTATTTTATTACTATTATTTTTGGTTTACTTTTTCAGTTAGTTTCATAGTTATGGAAAATTTGCAATCAAAAATGCGTTTCTATCAATTGCCACAGTTCACTTAGAGCAAATGTGGAAGGCCGTCAGAGAACTCTTAATTTCTTATGTTGTAATACTTATATTAAATTTGCATACTGAGAAAAATTCTAAAAACTCCTTTTAAAATTTTTGAAGGTTCGAAAAAATTATCTGGATTTTTTAACCTTTAGAAGCTTTCAAAATAATATTTATGCTGTTTTAGTTAGAATTAAAATTTTTCTTTTATACCAAATTAACAAAAAAATGTTTGGCATTTGAAAAAAAAAAAATTGTACGTCTTCCAGCGACACTCACTGTATACTCGTATGTAGCTCTCGTATGCATTCTTTAAAATAGCAGAGAAATGAGCTTAACCAATGCTGAGTTGCAGTTGTGATGCAGTGGCATTCAACCCATTGAAGCAGTGGGATGTTAAGGGTACGAAAGACCTCGAAAGACTCACGTGTAGGGGAAAGGACCCCAAGCCAATGAAGCCAACTGAATTGTACGTACATTGTGCTGATGCATATTTCGAAATGACTATTGCTAGACAACTATGTAAATGAATCGACAAAACGAACATAGCGACTTATTCTCTGTGTGACTAGCAATAACAGCAAAAACAACAACTATTAATCTCGCTTGATGTACTAGTAACAACGATAGAGCTATACCATATACGAGCCCATTATGCAGCAATAAATCAACACACTTAACAACAAATCCTTAGTGAAATGGGAAATGCATTCTCAAATAAAATTATTTATGGTTTTCGCGGACAAGCGAATAGCGGAAAATGGTGCATATATGTACCTATGTACTTGTATACAGGAGTACAGTGTAGTGCAGAGCATCGAAAAACCGCAACAAAAAATTACGCGTAATAGGCAACAACGTCTTTGCTGACAACCACTAAACTCGCATCGCTGAGTTCTAGCAAATCACACCAAAAGCGGCAAATTCGGTTACCCAAAAATGGCAGAAAACACAATAACGCAAAAATTCACAAAAATTATATTAAAAAAAATGTGAGTACACAAACAAATGAAAATACAAATAAATAAACGAGAATACGCATTCCTTGTGCAACAAAGTTATCATCAGAGCTGGTAAGAGTTTGAGCCAAAAATGAGGGAGAGAAAGAAAAATAAAGTAAAAAAAAACGCAAACTGAAAAGAAAGAAAACTTGAAACAATTGCACAAAAGATGGGCGTTACAGCACGAAAAAGAAGAATTAATGAAGAATGAGCAGGTTGAGAAATAAGCAAAAATGAGTAAATAAAATTTTAAAGGGAGAAGTAGCAGCCGAAAGAAATGACTACCGAATAAATAATGTTGGTTATTTTCTTTCGAATTCGTTCAAGTAAAATTCAGTTGAATTTATAGTTTGGTAAGCAGATACGCAAATGCATTGACAGCAACTGGCTGTGACAGCAAAAACCAGAGTGTCAACTACTGACAAAGAAAAAACACTCCCTATAAATGGAATGCAGCCAGAAAAAGAGCAGTGAAAGTTAATTTCTCGTGCGATTTCATTGCAGAAGTAAAAATCTTGAAATAAAATGTCAATGAATTGCAGTTTTTTTGAAACTAATAACTTGAACTCAGCTACTATTCATTTACATGGCAGACTTTCATAGAGTTTATTTTATTTATTTAATATGCACGGACATAAGTTCCATGAGGCTCACAAAAACCGCATTGATGTTGTACAATTTCATTTTATTTACTAATTTTTTTTGTAGTGCTTTGTGCATTTTTTTTCATATAATAAATGCCCGAAATGTTTTTTATATGGAAGAAAACCTCCAATACTGTCAGCAAAAACCAATGGGATTTTTGAGCTACTTCAAACTTGTCATTTATTCTACCTGTATTTCATGTTAGCTGTCGGCTGTCAATACTTCTCAGGGGGAAACAAAAAACAAATACTTCCTGCGAACCAGCTAGACTAGCAACCTACTACATTCGAAATTTCGTTCTCAAAGAACTACACCAGCAGCGCCGTCAGAATGGGGAGGGACCTCTCCGAGCCGTTTGATACCAAACGAGGTGTCAGACAGGGTGACTCGCTGTCGTGTGACTTCTTTAACCTGATGTTGGAGAGCATCGTACGAGCCGCAGAACTTAATCGCTCAGGCACAATTTTTTATAAGAGTCAGTTCTGCCTTCTCCAAACTGGATAAAGAGGCAAAGCGAATGGGTTCGGTGGTGAACGAGGACAAAACGAAGTACCTCCTGTCTTCAAACAAACAGTCGGCGCACTCGCGTATCGGCACCCACGTCACTGTTGACAGTTATAATTTTGAGGTTGTAAAAGACTTCGTGTATTTAGGAACCAGCATTAACACCGATAACAATGTCAGCCTTGAAATCCAACGTAGAATCTATCTTGCCAACAAGTGCTACTTTGGACTAAGTAGGCAATTTAGCAGTAAAGTCCTCTCTCGACGAACAAAACTAACACTCTACAAGACTCTCATCATGCCCGTCCTAACGTATGGCGCAGAAGCTTGGACGATGACAACATCCGATGGAGCGACGCTTGGAGTGTTCGAGAGAAAGATAGACATAGCGCAGCGAATAAAGATCCAGCGGCTTCGTTGGTTGGGTCATGTCGTCCGAATGGATACAAACGCTCCGGCTTTGAAAGTATTCGATGCGGTACCAGCTGGTGGTAGCAGAGGAAGAGGAAGGCCTCCTTGGAAAGATCAGGTGGAGAAGAACTTGGCTTCACTTGGTGTGTCCAATTGGCGCCGGTTAGCACGAGAAAGAAACGACTGGCGCGCTTTGTTAATCTCGGCCAAAATCGCGTAAGCGGTTATCGCGCCAATTAAGAAGAAGAAGAATTGGGGCATCCGTGCATAGTCATAAGCTTACACACATAACTGCCCTAACCGCTATTATAATAAATCATACACCTACGATTTCTTCTCATATATATGCGGTTGCAAAATTATAAGCAAACCACAATTTTTTTATAAAATTATAATTTATACTACAACATAATCCATATAACGCAAAGTTTCAAACTCTGTACGAAATTAAAAAAAAAAAACAAAAAAAAAATCCCAATTTCATCACAGTTCTCAACTTTTTAACCAGAATTTATAGTTTTACAATTGAATTTTTGTGTAAAGTGCAAATTTCACGTGCCTATAACAAACCGTTGATTTTTGACAATTTTTATTTTCGTTATGGTGTCACTCCTATTCTTCCACACAACTTATCATCGCCAAAAAAATTTTTCTAAACAATTATTTTTACTATTATTATTTTATTTTATTCTTATATTCCTCATATCTCATTGTAAATGTGCAAATTAAATGCCTTAAGCAATCGAAATGACTCACCTCCTTTGTTCACAAGAGCCATAAAATAAACAAACGCGCAGCATCAGATGTGCTACAAGATGTAGACGTGTGAACGTATAGAATTTATTGCCTGAACTGCATTTAAATCAATATTAGAGGAAGACAAATAAGTTGTTGCAAGTAATGGTATTTAAAGACTGCCACTGGATAGTATTGCATATAACAGTACCTGCTACAGGTTGAGAGCTTAATTGCAATCTGACATTTCAATGCGATCTGGTTACCACCTGCCACATGTTGTATACTGCTTACTGCCATATCATTCACTGCCAGCAACAGTTGAAGTTGCCAAGTCACTTAATTGGATTTCACTTGTGAACACCTTAGAGCTGCTATGGTGTTTGTAAACAAAACAAAAATATTAGCTGGTAAGAAGGAATAATAATGGCTGACAACCTAGAGAAGATTGATGAGAGAAGAGTGGTTGATTTTATCTAAATTAAGTCAGTTATTTATGCGCAAATATTTTGTTTTTAATCTACGTTTGTTTTATTCAGTTCAAGGAATGAGTGATTTATTTTTATTTATAATTTCTTCCAATTGCTGAAATTTTATTATTTTCACAAGAATTTTATATTTAAAAATTTTTAAATTGGCTTTCACATAGTTAGCTGTTATTTTTAATTTATTCTTTGTCCGACTTATTCGAAAGTATAGAGATAACGGCAGGGAGAGTTGGGCTGTGGTCAATCAACAAAAACTAAGTATTGGGTGTTGTCTAAAAGCATTGAGACATAACATTAAGTCAATCCGCTGTAGTCAAATTCAAGTGCTTGGGTGTCCTAATCACAAACGACTATTGCACTAAAGAGTGCATTCAGGACCGAGTAATTACTGCAAATAAAACATAATTTGGCCATATGCACCTATTTAAATCGAAGACATTATCTAAGGCTTTCAAACATATGACTCTCAGAGTCTTTGAGAGAAAGATACCCAGGAGGATATATGTCTCCAGGCTAAGCAAATGAGGTTATTATATATAAATACGAACCAACGAAGAGTTATTCTAATTTATGAATAGCGAGGGCATTGTGATTCGTTGATATATATATATATATATATTCCTTTTCCTTTTTGGGAGTTTGACCGAGCTGCTCCTCCTATTTGTGGCATTGATATTATTCCACAAATGGAGGGACCTACAGTTTCAAGCCGAGTCCGGCAAATATTTTTATGATGAGCTTTTTCATGGCAGAAATACACTCGGAGGTTTGCCATTGCCTGCTGAGGGGCGACCGCTATTAGAAAAATGTTTTTCTTAAATTTGGTGTGTCACCGAGTTTAGAACCCACGTTCTCTCTGAATGGTAGTCACACATCAAAGCATTCGGCTACGGCGGCCGCCATTGATGGCTATACCGAAAATAGAGTTCCAGAAAGGTTTCCAGAGCTGGATTAAGCGCTGACAGAAGTGCGTTGCAAATACTGCAGAGTACTTTGAAGGCAATAATATTACTTTTGTGGAATAAACTTTCGATCAAGGTGGTTTACCGCTAAATTTAGTTGATGAAACGGACTACTTCAGAACTAGTCGAGTAAGTACATTGGACTGAAGTTATATTCCATAATTAATCCCAAAAAATACTAATTCAGTGAATAATAATAAATAATAATTGAAAAATATGTCATGCTGTACGTCATATAATTAATTTTTACTCATCTCTTGACGAAACTTGTAAATATGAAAAATGTGTGCATTACAAGTTTCCACATTACACATTTTCATACACGCCTCAGCCTCTTGTGCATTGCTTTGTTTTGTGTGAAAAATGTGTAGCACAAGGGATAGATTTTTTTATTTTCTATTTATTTCTGAACGTGTTTTGATTTATTTCCTATAAGTATGTATACAGACTTCGCTTACTTTTGCTTATTATTGCTTAAATAGGCTTGTTTGGTGTTAAGTCAAATTGGCATTTTTTTCCAGGAACTCAGGCATGTTACAGTGAACTACTTTGTGTTTCAGATTATTTTTGAATACTTTTACTATATTTAGTCGAAGAAATTAAACTTGCGGGAAGTAAGCTCAAATTCACGGAAAAGTACAGATAATTAAAAAAATCTTCTGTATTTCCATTTAAAGGTACACACATACACACATATAAGCACAAACACACTTGTGCATTTTCTACTCGACTTAAAGGACAAGAAGAGCTTGGACAGCAAAAAGGATTAATTGAAATTGATGAAGCTGCCAAGTGTAAGTGACATTTGACTTCACTTGATTGTCATTTATATGTAGAACAAATAGACGAAAAACACACACAAGCGCAGCATGACTATCCCTAACAAGTGAACGCTCAACTAGCAAAATTATAAAGAAAGTGACAAGGAAACACACAAGTAAGCGGGGATTATAGGGTCATCATTGTAAACGAAAGGACAAGCAGCGTTCTTTGTGCGGCCAAGCACACGTGTGCACTTCAATCTTAAGTGTATGCTTGTATGTATGCATATAAATGTAAGTGTGTGTGTGTTGAAGTTTGTGTTTGTGCATAAGTTTCTCAATTTTCTATGGCTGTGTGTTTGTCTACTGGCGCATGCTTGGCTAGGCGCCCTAAGCAAACACAAACAAATTTCTGCCCTATGGCTTAATTACTTTCTTTCCGCTTTATCTGCGCGCTTCAATCAGATAGCCATCCCCATCGTCAGTCGATTTCGGACGGAATTACTTACTTAATCCGCCACATTTTGACTTTTGGCGTATGACATTTTCTCAGCAATAACGAAAATGAAATTCCTTGTTTTTTGTAATTTTTTTGTTTTTTTTTTTTTTGCTTATGTAAGACGTTAAGTTGATTGCGTGGAGAAATGCCACTTCAAGCCATGATTGCAGGCGCTGGATTTTGCTTATCATTTGAACTGCTAAATTTTGTCTCCCTTTTTGTGCGTTATAAATTTGAGGATAGTTCAAAAGAAGAAGAATTTTAGTAGTTTTCGTAGAGTGTTAGTTTTAACAGAATTTTGTTCTCATCCTCGAAAGGGAAATTATCATCTTTTTTACACTTTTTGTTTATTTAAGTACCTTAGCTGTGGACGACTAGCATATTGGTTGTTAGTCCAAATGTCTTCGAATTCTACTTTAAATAAGTAATGTCCGAACTAAAATATTTAAAAAGAATTTATTTAATATCACGAAGCAATAAATATTTGTACACTTGTAATATCATAAAAAATTACAAAGAGTGACCTAAAGGCAAACATAAGTACAGCCCGCCTAAAACCTATAACACGACCACATTTTGACCAGTTTTAACTATTTTTCTGTTTTTAAATGTTCATAATTTGTTAATCAAAGTAAAGCATAATAAAATCATTAGTAAAACCCCATAAATCTAAATATCAACCCTATATAAAATTATAAAAAATTCAAAAAAATTGCCTCCAAAATACTAATTTTTTTATTCAGAAATTCGCGGGTACACAGTTTCATAGATTATTAAGTTTTAGTCTAACAAAGCCTAGGTTTGTAGTAGTTTAAATTGTAAATTGTAAAATTGTAAATTTTTGATAAGTTTTTCGCCAATGCGTGACATACGTACACACAAAAAAAAATATAAAAAATCAATCGAATTTTTTAGCTACTTCATAATTGGACTTTATAGAAAAAAATCAATCGAATTTTTATACTTGGCCTTTTTTGAATAATAACTTAATAAACTACAAACCTGAGTACCCAATTTATTTCCTAAAATACATAAAAAAAGAGGTTGTCTGTAAATTCGGTTTACTGACGATAGTTGAACGTGACAACGTCGTAAGAAAATACTGATGGAATGGTTGCATTTTTCAAAAGAAAATTTTAATTTTATTTGTTTTATAAATATTTTGTATGGATATAGAGAAAGAGGTAAATGGAATCGCAATGGAATTGATCAAGTTACGTTTATTTGTATGCATAAATACAATTATGTCAATTTTTTTTACAATGCAAAATGAGTCGTCATTCGAAACAGTTTAGAAAAATTTTTCTTAAAATTATTCTTCAGAAAATCATTTTAAATTTGCAAACTACTTTAATAAAATTTATTGTTTCAATTTCTACTCGACTGTTAAAATTTTATTTTAGATTCTATTATTTTATAATAATACATTTTGTATTGACATTATTTCTTTCAGCAAGTTAACTGAATAAAAGTTGTTGTTCAATTAGTTACTTAATTATTTTTGCAAATTTAATTGTAGTTTTTGTAAAAAGAGTGTACACAACACAAATTCTGTTATGCTCTTTGTTTCAGCTATGCTCTCTGTTTCTGTTAATAAAACTTTGCTCACTTCCTAACCTGTTGCCGATTCGCATTCAACTACTGAATACTATGAAATTTGAAATGTGCCAGTCAATGAATGGAATGATGCATTGTTGCTCTCTTAATCTCTTTACTGCCCATTTATTGCATATATTCGCATGTTTGTTGTTTATTTGTTTACACATTTTTAAGTAAGTAAAAGCACACACTCATTTGGCTCTTGGAAAAGAGTTCGTTATACACATGCGTGAATTAATCTTCTATTATTGTATAGCAACTGTCCGGACGCATCGTTTAGTCAAGTAGGAGAGAGCCAGATGTCGAACGTTGCCGAACGCTGGGCCGATTGTGCCTCTTTGTCATTCGTTCCGCGCTCTCGCTTGCAGTTCAAGCCTTAAATGGAACTTTTTTTGGTGCGTGCAAGACTTAAAGCTGGTCAAAATTTTTATCTACTATTTTATCTACTATAGTTTTTCCGCCAGCTGTAGTTTTCAAACCTTTTTCAATATATACTTTTGCATATATTACATAATTATAAAAATTTACAAATCACTGAACTATTTTAAATGAACTTATCTGGTCAAATGCGTTAAGGTTTTCACTTATTTGCATCAAAATGTGAATACCTTTTCGCCAGCTAACATAATTGTCAAATTTCAAACTATGAAATGTCAACTTACTTACCCTTTATTGTTATGAGTGCTAAATGAGACATTCAAGTTTAAAGCCATCAATCACAAACTTATTACCAAACTTTTTAGGCAACCCAATATACAAAAAAGTTTCTATCTTCAAATAAAGTTCGTACTTGGATACATTTCCCATTTCAAAGGTATATAAACACTCTGATAAATTATATTCACTCACATATACCTATGCTCGAAAAGTTCGTCCTCTGTCTTTCCTTGTAACCAAAAGCAAGACAAAGAAAAAAAACCGTGCCTGACAAATTAATCAAATTATTTGAGCCATCACTAAGTGCTCACATGGGTTAGTATTCGAGTAAGGTTAGTGTAAATAAAGCTGAATATTCCCCTAATCAAGGGTAAGTACTCACATAACATGCGTAAGTGTCGTTTGTTGTTATTACAAAGCAAAACAGCAAATGAACTTTCACAGAGTCCAACTATAGTGGGTGCAGCGTGGATCAAGTATACAGTCATATACAGTGTGCTTACGGTATTTGAGAACAATACATATCTATAAAATCATTCAATGAAATTTCTGTAAGCTGTAACAACCTCCTCTATCCGTGTGTGGATAAGATTGCGTGTAAGATTCAAATGCTCTTTATTCATATCGACCATAACGGTATTAATTGCAGCCATCTGAAAAGAAATGTTGTTTTGAGTATGCTAATTGGTTTCACGCTCAACTACGCTCCATACGTAGTACTCCAGGAGATTAAGGTCTGGGAAGTTAGGCGGTCATGGACATTTTCAATCATCCAATCTTCTGTTGCCGTCGCTTTAGCAGAGTGTGTGGATTTTCACCGCGTACGTTATCAGTTCAGGGTTTCACCGAAATTGACTTGAGTCTTCAAAAAATCGATTTTTTCGTAGATTTTTTTGGGAAGGAAAGAAATATTTAATTCAAACGAAACTTACAGGTGTTATTCTTATACAAGGTGGCGCAAAAGTAACCTTGCGATGTTTTTAGGCTGTTATTTAAAAAAAAAATGAAAAACTTTTATTCTTCTTGTGGATTATTTTTATTTGGTCTTTTAATTTTTTATGATATGATATGATATGAGCATATGATGCCATGTAAATGCCCGCCGCCACAGTTGATTGCCATTTGAGCCCTTTTTATGGCATTTTCCATCACTTTGGCCAAAACTTCCTGCGATAGGTCCTCACATTCTTGACGGATATTGTCTTTAAGAGCTGCAAGAGTCTGAGGCTTGTTGACATAAGCCTGCGACTTCAAAAAGCCCCACAAAAAGAAGTCTGGAGCGGTCAAATCAGGCGATCTTGCTGGCCAGTGCAAATCGCCAAAACGGGAGATTAGGCGCCCGGGAAATGCATCCTTCAGCATATCGGTTGTGGCATGTGCAGTGTGTGCCGTTGCACCGTCCTGTTGGAACCACATGTTTTCCAATCCCAATTCATCAAGTTGCGGCAAAAAGAACTCGTTGATCATTGCTCTGTAGCGCTCACCATTCACAGTACCCGTTTGGCCCGCGACGTCTTCGAAGAAAAAAGGTCCGATGACTCCTCCAGCGAAAACAGCACACCATACAGTGACTTTGAGCGGGTGTAATGGCTCTTCGTGGGTTACACGCAGATTTTCAGTGCCCCAGAAGCGTAAATTTTGTTTATTTACGTACTCGCTTTGATGGAAATGGGCCTCATCATTCATGATTATTTTTGATGAAAAATCATCTTCCTCTTGGTGGTGATTAAGGATGGCTTGAGCGTATGTTAGACGCGATTGGCGGTCAGCAGCTAACAGCTGGAGGGAAACATCTTCAAATCTTGTACCAAAATTCGCTGTAAAGACCGTCGACTGATACCCATTTGCGTGGCACGTTGTCTGGTCGATGTCGACGGCGCTTCCATGATCCTCGGCTACAGCAGCAATATTCTCTGCAGAATGGCTACTTCGAGGTCTGCCATGCCTGGCAGCATCTCGTGTTGTGCCAGTCTCTTCGAGGCGAGCGGCTAAACGTCGCAGTGTTTCACCAGTAGCCGTTGAACGGCGAGGAAATCTGCGACGAAATTCACGTTGTGCCAAAGTCACCGACCGATTATTGGTCAAATAAATAGTCAGCAACATTCCGCGTTCTAGAGCAGTGTAGCGTAACATTGTTTATTAACTTGTATTTCGCATGTGTTTACTACACAAATGTCAAAACAGAACTGGCATTAGGGGCCAATCGCACAATTTATAGCATTTTCTGATAGGAGGATTACTTTAGCGCCACCTGTTATACTTCTGCAGTCTTCTCAAATTTTTTCATTAAAATATATGTGATGTTATGCCTGGTACAAGCATTTTGCCGAGGCGACTCGAGTGTGCATGTGTCGTGCGGCGGGAAAGATGCAGGTCGCCATTTTCATCTGAAACCAAAAACCCAAACATTTTTTTATTTTAGTATAGTATAGCTTCTAGTTAAACCAAGAAAATTAACAAAAAGTGAGAAATTCAACAATTTATCGCTAATTAAAAAAAATTCATTTTTTTGGAAAAAAAAATTCACTTTAGATTGTTTAAAAAGTGGGTTAATCATAACTTTCTTAAGGTTTTTTAGGTTCAACTAGAAGAGAATTTAATTCCGAAGACAATCAATGTTATCTCATTTCGATAGGACGTTTAACTTTTTCCCTATCTTTCCCGCCAATTAGGAAAAATCGTAAATATAAAAAACCGAGAATCAAAGTTTTTGTATATAAAAAATCCGCTTGTACACCTGCTCGACGCTTGCTCACAATTTCTTCTGTAATTTCGAAAATATTCTGAATTTGTTTCTGAAACTTTGAGGACACATTCTTTGATAGTTTGGGAATACATTTATGCAAAACAAAAATCGATTTTTTAAAGCCTCTAAAGCAGGCTCCCTTAAGAAGTGTGGTGGTATGGCTCACAACACCAAAACCGTCACAGTGGCTGGAAAGTTCATGACATGGTTTATATTTGATCAAAATGTTTCTCCTCAGAAAAATACCATAATATCTCAAATGCTTCTCGGTGTTCTCGTATTTTCTGCGACATCAACTGTCTTCTAGTCATAACTTGTAGGACTTGTATCGCAGATCTTCATGAAGAACACGACAGATAAGACCCGCAGAAATATTAAGCTCCCTTGCACGAAACCTCATGGATTTTGAAGGATCCTCCTCAATGTTCGCTTGCACTTATTGAATAAATTCTTCGGATCGGACAGTGCGTTTTTCAACAGATTGTACATCACCGCCTGTTGCTTCCAGTTCATGGCAAACGTTAGGAATTTCTTAATCGTTATTATTTGCACATTTAGCGACGATAACTGTATGTCTCTTCATTTCATGAGTTAAGTTCTAGTCCTCCATGTACATTATACAAAATAATGCAATGTGAATTCAGCGTTCAATTTTCAATTTGAAGTAAATAAGAAAAAGAAGCGCCATCAAAAGTCGTTGTACTCTAAGATTTTTGTGAGAATGTTCAAATGCTGTCAGAAACTTAGTATCGTTTACAAGTATAGCAAATCATGATATCCGTTATACTTACTTGGAGAATCATCAAAAATTAATGTATTCGCAATGAATTAAATGTGAGATGAAATTTTGGGTTAGAACGAAATGTTTAATATATACAATATATTTAAAAATCAATTATACTATACTTCATAAAGATTTTTTTTTTCACGTTCGGCGCACAAGTTTAAAAAAATTTCGAAGGTATGCAAGATGATGCTGATATTCATTTTTATAGACTGTCACCAGTTACGCCTTTGAATTTGCAGCGCATCATATGCCCACGTCTTGGAATATTACCATATGACATCGTCATCTTACCTTGTAATATTGCCATATTATGTCTTCATTTGATCTCATCTTGTAATTGATAGTACAGGGTGGGCCAAATAAGACCTACTAATGTTAAGCACAAATAAATTTTTTATTTTTTGACATATTTATTTTTCTCTTTTTGTAGGTTATAATTGAATTGTTGGAAATTTATTATGGAATCCTACAGTACAACATAATGCGTTGAAATTATCGAGTTTTTCTATTCTTGTCAACGATCAATTGTTTTAACGCAGAGTAAATATCGGCTCTGAAAATCCAAGGACAACACACCAACAACAGTTGCACCCATCTAAATTTACTGTTTGGTGCGGTGTTACGGCCACTAGTCCATATTTCTTCGAAAATGAGGATGAAACGCCGGAATCGATTTTAGGAGCTTCTTACAGAACATTGATTGAAAACTTTTTGCGGCCAATAGCGGAGCAGTACTATAATTTGTGGATCAGCAAGATGGAGCAACTGCGCATACTGCTAGGCAAACTATGGACCTGCGGCGTGAAATTTTCAGCGAATGTCTGGTTTCCAAAAATTCAGATTTCCCTTGGCCACCTCGTTCACCAGATTTGACTGCGTCCGACTTCTTTTTATGGGGATATTTAAAAGATAAATAAAATAGCCTCAGCAGAGGCTATTAGACAGCTGAAGCAAAATATTCCAGACGAAATACTGAGACTTCAACCAGAAACATTATGTGGTGTAATGGAAAACGCGTTGAAAAGAGCCAATCTTTGTATCGCGAAAAATGGTGGACATTTGTCTGATGTAATATTTCATACATAATTTCCATAAAATATATTCAATGTATAAAAACAAATAACCAAAATAAATGATTATTGCAAAAGTTATTTGTGTTTAACATTAGTAGGCCTTATTTGGCCCACCCTGTACTAGCTAATCTGGTCAAATTACCTCTTCATGTTATATCGCCATATGATGTCATGATTTCAACCAACAACATGATCTTATCTTGTAATATCGCCATAAGATCTCTTAATGCGATCTCTTCATATTATTTGATCTGTTCATGCGATCTCATGTTGTAACTCCTTTATATGAAATAATCACATGATCTTACGCTCTACAGATCATAAAAGGTGTTATATTATATATAATATATACATAATTATATAAAACAGTTCAAGGCAACGCAGAGGTGAAACTCTTAATTATTTGAGCCAATTTTGTAAAATTAATACAACCATTTAGCCCGCCTTCAATACCTTTAGTATATGCACCGAACAACGCGCTTGTAATGTTTTAATTTCAATAAAGGCTCAATGTTGTGTTCTGCTGAACGCCCAATTTATATATTAGGTGCACAACTAAGTTCTAGCTGTTCTTTTGATGAAAATACAACTTTCTTCTGAAAAAATGGTTACAAGTGAATCATTGAAGGTATTGCTCGTCGCTGGCTACTATTTTTTCCCATCCTTTCTGGTAGATGTCGTATACCGTCGCGGTAAAACTGTTCATCTTTTGGGGCTATCCACGGATCAAGCCATTTTTTGATGTCTATGAATGGAACAGCTAGATCATGTGCCATCGATCGGAACAGGTGATAGTCGGACGCCGCAATATCTGGAGAATATGGCGGGTGGGGTAGGATTTCCCATTTCAGTGTTTCCAGGTAGGTTTTAACGGGCTTGGCAACGTGAGCGTTGTCATGCCTCTTCGCGTATTGCGGCCGCTTGTCGCACAGTGCTCGGCTCAATCGCATCAATTGAAGTCGATACCGATCCCCAGTGATGGTTTCGGTTTTACCAGTTAATAGTACATAACACCTACTAGGTCCCACCAAATATATAGCATAAGTATGACCGGGCAGTCCCCATAACTTTATTTTCTTTGGATTGCTATAATGAATCCATTTTGCATCACCTGTCACGATGCGATGAAGAAAACTCTTCCTTTTTTGCTGTTGGAGCAGATGTTCACAGGCGAAAAAACGACGTTCAACATCCCTTGGTTTTAACTCATAAGTAACGCAAGTTCCCTGTTTCTGAATCACTCTCAAAGTATGCAATCGCTCGGAAATGGATTGGTGGGCAACTCCTAATACTGAAGCAAGCACTTCTTGTGTTTGACACGGATCCTCATTGAGAAATGCTTCCAATTCAGCGTCTTCAAAGGTTTTTGACCTTCTTTCATACGGGCGGTCGTCAATATTAAAATCAACGTCTTTGAGGCCACGGAATCAATCCCGGCACGTTGTTTCACTTAAAGCAGCATCTCCATAAATTTTTTGTAGCTTTCGATGCGCTTCAGCCGCCGTTTTTTTTTTTTCGAATGAAAGAGAAAAATCAACACTTCCCGCAAATGACGATTATTCGGCAGAAAATCAGACATTTTCACAAAACCAAAAGTATATGATACCAAAACAAAATCACTAATGTGTCGAATCAGTTTGTTTACTATATATCTAAGCTTGGTTTATGATGTTTCGGTTATGATAAAATCGACTAGCACCCACTGCTGGCGGAATCTAGTGACAAACAACGGGAGCTTAGTTGCGCACCTAATATAATTTTTATACTAAGATTTTATATTCTTCACCCATTTTCAAAATATTTAGAATTTAATATCCTACATTTCTTTCGAACTTTTTTCTAAGTTTTTAAATATTTATGGACAGGCATTTGTTTTTTAATTACCTAATTTAAGAAAGCGAAGTTTTGGTACGTATTTGCATGCAATCTGAATTGCAAGAATTTTCATTACCGTTCTTTCACCAAAGCCATAAACCCAAATTTTATGGAATCTAATTAAATTTGGAATGCCAACATTGTTTTACAAATTTGTATGCTTATTTTTCTTTTATTTTTTGTTTCTTCTTCCTAATTCAACGAAGCATAGGAATACATGCATACATACACATACCTACATATAAATATAATTGTTATATATTTATTTGGCATACCTTTGCAACCAACAAGTTGAATTTGGAAAGCGCAATAACCATAAGTAATGAAATTAGGCATTACAACAAAAAATAAGCACAAACTTTTGGGAAGAAACCAAGGTATAAATAGTGATTGTTAGAATAACTTAAATATATGTGTGTATATACTTTTTTAAGGAAAATAACCCAAACTTGTTCATTTTGATTTCTTACGCGACTGAAAGGTCAGGTTGGCACCGACAGTAGGGAAAATTTGATTATCCCCAAGCAATCTACTACAATTGAAGCGAGGCTGTTAGTTGCTTTGCACTAAAAGATTAACATTCAAATACTTACAAAATTTATATATATATGTATATACATAAACAAAATAAGTTATTACTTAAATATTTGTGTCCTTCCACTTTGTCAAACTCTACTAAAGTTGACAATAGTCATTTTGAGAAGTTCGCATCGCAGATAATTTAAAACCGCTTTTTATAAATAAAATGGTTTTTGCGAAATAATTAAGAGAAAGCGAAGTCTTAGCAGAACTAAAAGCTTGATTAACTTTTGCGGAATATTCAACAGAGGATCGCTTCTAAGTTCACTGAGTTTGCCAAGGCCTGTGGAACAAGTTGTCCGAAACATAACATAAAAATTAGCATTACATGACTAATTGCTGTTAAGGAGCTGCAAGAAATTGTTTTCAGTCTTTGAATAGATGACAGCCAATCGCATGGTGCCAGATCTGGACGCTTCTGGCGTATCGTCAAAAACGGTTTTCTGCCTACTGTAGCTTAGATAAATACAATAGCCTTCTTATGTGCCAAATCTGGTTACTCTTGGTAAATTGCCTGCTTCAACTTCATCAAGTTTTGATGGTAAAGAGATGGTATTTGAGTATTTGGTTCAGCTCTTAAGTGATTACTCACTTCGCACTTGATCAAAAATAAAAATAAATACTTTTTTTGAATAATCCTTGGTTAGCGATTGCGAGTTTATAGGATTTCACTAACCCATTTTTCACATGACCAGTTACTCTCAACTTCTAAACTGGGTCAGCAAAATTTCGCAGACATCTTCAAAAAGATTCTTTGAGTTGCTTTATGTAGCATCCATATACATATATTAAGAGTCTAAGAGTCTTCTTGAAATCAAAGCTTTTTTGGCAAATGGTTTGGAAATGATTTTCTTGCAATCCGAGTGCATATCTCCAATTTATATGGACATTTTTGATCATTAGCTTACCATAGTGTGTTTCTGCTTCCACATAAATGTAACCCGAATGTAATCATTAGAAACAGAACTTTATTACTTCATTCGAAACGCTGTTGACTACAAGAAGAGTATACATTTTTTTGGTCATCGCTCTGCCTCTTAATATTGGTCGTAGTGGTGCTGAAGTAGTTAACGAATTTTCTTTTTTACATCATTTTGCGTGCATTATAACATGCAAACACAAAACTTTCGATGAACATTTGTTAGGGCATACTTTCGCATTTAAATTGCTGTATAGCTCGACTGGGTGTTATGTATACTTACTACTTATATATAGTTAGATATGACTTACTAATAAACGTCTAATGTATGCTTGCTCTTCTTGTTCTCATTCTGCTCCTTCCAAAGATCAATGGTTGTTTATCACTTTAAGATTCATTGCAACTCAAGCAGACGACTGTTTATTATTTTCGAATACCAGGGACGCGTGAACAAATTTTTTCAGGGAACTTGCCTTCAACATGGCCACGGGTATCATAAAGTTTGTGCTTACATAATAAGTGTTTAAAAACTTAATATCGCTGATTAACAAATGCACAAGGTGTCCACTAAGAACCCCTTCAACTTCTTATTGCTCACATTCTAGCTTTTGGTAACTTTTACAGCAAAATTTGTAAACAACAAAAGCTTTAAGTACTACGGTAAGAGTTACGTCGTGGTGCTATTACCCCTACCAATAATTTTCATCAGCATTTTCTCCAATAATTGTGCATACTTTTGCAAATTACTCTTTTACATTTTTTATAATTTTCAGCTCAATTCTCGTAAACGCAAACTTTCTCAACTCGTTTGGTGAAATTACGAGCGCCTGGTGGGCAATCGACTGAAATAAAGTTATTGATATTTAACGTCAATCTTACGAAAATACTTTTGCTGTTTTCACCTTCCCTTCCACACTCCTTCCGATGCTTAAGTTCATATTTGCAACTTAACTTTTAACATAAGCACTTAAGAGAAATCAAGAATGAGCATATTTTAGGTATAGGGTGTTGCCGCTCATTGTGTAAACGAAATGCTTTAAGTGGTGTGAAATTGAAGTGAATTGAAGGAAAACATTGCTGCAAAAAATTATTTCAGGTTTTTGTTAAGATAAATCTTATTTTTTTGCTAAGGGTGGGTCTATGCAAGTTGCTTAAAAGTCGCGTTGATTTGATGATGATTAAAAATATGTTTTTGTTGGCGGTTGTATGCATTTTCTCCATACAGCGCAGCGAATGCTCTAGCGTAGAAAAGTTATGGCTGGGCTGTTGGCCTCAAGTCACATTTTGTGGGGTTGATGGGCTTATCTGTAATCTAATCTGCACCATATTTCTAATTTATGCTTTCATAGGTAAAACACATATGTAAACCAAATTGAATCAAAATCGACTAACTTTTGACATTTCATCTCTCGTGGGAGACGTTGCAGTTTGCCAACCCTGGCAATATTTCATATTTTGTTTTTCACTGAAGGTGTAGCGAGGCCACTCTTATCTCAGACAAGCGTAAAAACTGGAAGCTAGCCCTCCAAAAAAGTATCAAGAACGAAAAGGCATCAGATCAAAGGCATCAGATTTGATGTTTGAACTACCACTTAGTGGTGGCAAAAGTGGACAAGAGTGTCGCTTAAAAAAATGCAGCAAATAGGGATAAGTGGTCTAAGTAATGCGAGAGTATTTGACTCCAAAATAAAACAGCAAAGGTCAGAGAACATACCTAGACTAATCACATGTAAGAGTAACCTCATATCTGAAGATGAAAAAGTTCTGACAAGATCTTTCCAGATCTGCTAAATAAGAATAACGATGATTTTGAGAGGAACAGCACACCTTGTAGCAGATAATATACAAAATTTTATACAAATTGAAATATTAAAATTTGATGTTTGCTATTCTTGCTCGTGAATCCCATTAGTATTAATAATTTCTTCATGACTTAAATAAGGCTATCATAGAGCCTTTCGAAAGTTTGTGTGGGAATCTTCTAGCGTCATAATCAAATAAAGTTGTAAAAATGTATCTAAGGTGGCATATTTGTGGGCAGATGAAAACTCCTCTTTAAAAAATATAAATGAATTTTGGCAACTTGCTGCTTTAAAGTCAACAAGAAATACCGAAACGTTCTTTTTTCCACAAATTTAATACGTACTCGTAAAAGTGACGACAAATTATAAGTAATATCTACTGTCGAGTGATTTTTTTCTAAACTCTGCCTGATATTCAGTGACTGTGTTTTTACTCTCCAACCAATTTATATATACATATATATATAATTGGCGCTTATACTCTTTTTGGGTATTTGACCGAGTTCCTCCTCATATTTGGGGCGTGCGTCTTGTTTTTGTTCCACAAGTGTAGGGACCTACAGTTTCAAGCCGACTCCGAACAACAGATATTTTTTTATGAGGAGCTAACAGAAATACACTCGGAGGTTTGCCATTGGGCGACCTGCCGGTGGGCGGCCGCTATTAAAAACAACTTTTTCTTCATGTCGGTGTTTTCTGGAGATTTAAACCTACGTTCTCTGAATTCCGAATGGTAGTCACGCACAAACATGTTCGGTTACGGCGGCCGCCAGCCAATTTACAAGCCGTTAATTTAAGATGCCCATCATGGTCTTCGCATTACAATTCGTAAGATAAACGCATTTGCAATTTAATGTTATGTTCTTATCATCCTTTTGAAAACTGGGAATACGATTCTTTTTGTACTACTATTGTATAATGCAGTATGAACTTTAGCTATGTAGTTTTACCATGAATTTTATAACTGGATTCTTAAAAAAAATCGCAAGAAAATCTGTTCAAACCAGGCGCCTTTCCTTTTTATTTTATTCATCATTTGAAGTACTTCTTCTGATGTAATTGTATCTTTTACTAATAGCATCACATATTCAATACGCAGTAGAGGACTGGCGTGATTAAGCAATTATTCAAAGTTCTGTTTCTGTAGCTTATAACATATGGGGAGGTCACACTGTGCATCCTAGCGATAAGCGATAAAGCTCTTACCAATTGCTGGCAGGCTGTCTGCTGGAAATTGATATCCCCTACTTTTTCTTCAAAGTAATCCATAAAACAGAAAATTTTGGCTACATAATTTTTCGTCGGCGAAGCTTTTTTGTTTTTGAGAGCGCACGGATTGCACGTGTAGCTTTAATTTACAGAGAAAGAAAATTTTTTTTCGATCACACATGTGTGTTTTAAAGTTTCCTTAACATTCTCTCTGCATTTCCTGCAATTGTCCGTGTTAGCAATCCCTATCTTGTGCGCATTTTTTAATATAACAATTTATACAAAAACAGAAGCACAGAAGGATTTAAACAAAAAGTTCAAAATTAAAAACAAAAAGTGTGTAAATTTTTTTTTATTGTATTTGATATATCGACAAAAGCCATTTCATACAGAATACTAATGTATACTCTAAAAGTTTTCAAATCAGTCGGCAAGCATTTACTAAAAGCGTGACTTCAATTGACTCTAAAAATGTAGATCCGAAAAAATGCCTCCAAAGTTCTCAGTACAGCACGCATTGAACTGAGAAGGGCTGCGTCAAAACTCCAAATCGAAGTACTAAGTACCACTTACTTAATCACCATAATCCTTTGAGTATGTAATTTCTGAGATATTAGGGTATTTTGTCTACAATGGTAACTTTTTTATTAAATAAAAAACCAAAATGATATCCAGTGATGGAAATCTTTATCTCTACCTTCACGCGCTCCATTGCTTGTCTGTTTGTATACTGCAAATGTCTAGTCACAAATGTCAAATATGATTGATTATGACCCATTTGGAAAATTTATATATATTCCGACAGGGTGATTAATTTTGCACCACATTCTATGTCTTTAATGGTCTCAAACGGCAGCACTCACACAAGTGCAATTTATTTCGCCGTCACTGTTCATTTCGTTTCCCACATTTACTTTGTGTCCACGCTCTACTTTATTAACTACCGTTTGTTTTTTCACTGCTGACGTGTTGGCGCCAGTACCTTATTTTAGTACTCACTTTCACTGTTCGTTCGTTTTATTACCAATTTCTGTTGCATTTTCATTTGTTACGTTGATTGCTTTTGTCGTTGCTCGTTGTTCTAACGTCACTGTCTGAGGCATTGTGGTCGCTCAAGGCGTTGCTGCCGTCCACTTCCACAGCACTGTTTATTGCGAGGCTACCGCTTGCTTTGCTGTTTGCTCTTGAGAAGACTATCAGCTACGTCGGCTAGAGTTTTTTTGTAGTTACCTTTGCTACGATTCATATATCGTACCACCGCTTGTCTGGTTAGAATTAACAGTTGTTGTTTTAGTTGCGCAATTTCTTCCAGCCATAGCTTAAGTCATATCCGAAAGCTTCCACTCACTCTAGCTTCTCAATATATTCCAGATCGAGCTTCTCCCAACAAGTGCTTTAGTAAGTAATTTGTACATTTGCGCGAATATTCATTTGCTGCCATGAATCGACAAACTTTAATGATTCAGCCACTCATGCAATTGAGTAGCTTGGTAATGCTAATACTAAGAAGAAAAGAAAAAGTCCTACTAACACCGAGCGGAAAATTTTCACCCGCTTCCAAAAATTTGTAGACGTGAGTGCACAAGTTAATACTTTCGTAATAAGTTTTTCTTAACTTTATTGCCACAAATCCCTTATATTTGTGTGTGTGATTAAAAGGCGATGTAGACTTTCGCCAGCACTTATTTGTGATAAGTATTTTTTTTCTTTGAAATTTGTACTACAGGCTTTGGTAGATTTAGTCATGGAGCAATACTCTGTTGAAGAACGTGTAAATGGATGCGTTAACGCATTTGGCGTACTGAAAAATCCACACATCAAATTAATAAAAAATTATGCATCGACAGCGAGTCAATATTTGGAGTGTTTTTCCGGCTGGCGGAGTCATCGGACCATCGGACTTCTTCGGAAATGATGCCGGTAAACTTGAATACAGTGTGCGGCCTGAATTAGATAACTTGCATTTGAACAGTGTGTTGCTCCGATCAGACGGTACCACTTACCACACTGCGGACAAAAAAAATTACCTACTACGAGATCTGGCGACTTGACACCATTGAGCTTCATTTTCTTGGGATAAGCCAAAATTCTGATGTATGCCAATAAGCTCAAGAGAATTACAGAGCTGGGGAACGAAATCATACGAGTTATAAATGATATACAGCCTGATCTGTAAACCAAAAAGTCGTGAAAAAATTAAATATGTACATCTTACGTTAGAGGGGTCGTAGTGAGCATTTATGCGTGTTTCATTCATATTTTTTCACGGACTAAGAACTATGATTAAATAAAAAAGTGAAACTTTCAAGGTAGACAAAGAAAGAGGGAGAGACCAGAGAGAGAATGAGAGAGAGAGAGAGAAAGAATATAAATCTAAATTAATTCACAACATTTGCAGAGAATACAAATAGACCAAATTTACAAACAACAGAGAAGGGTCTATCGGTGTAGGTAAACGTCGGACACAAACCGTGGCAATAACGCGCACTACTCCGAGCGTTTATCAACCGCACAAACGCAGCGATTCCAGGACCACAGCAGCGGGGCAAATTACCGCAATACCAATAAATCCGAAGTCGGAATGGATAGCACTTTATATTTAGTACGCACAAGCACTAGCCAGCAAACCGCAATAAGCACCAAAAAAAAACGCCAAGAAAATTGGGACCAAAAAACGCCCCAAACAGTAGGCACCAAGGAAATATAACGCCAAAAAGTAGGCACCAAATATATGTTTCCCACAAGTTTGCCCCAACAAACAAGCGCCAAAAAGTAGGCAGTGTTATTTCTCACTAGAAATAAGCGACCACAAGAAAAACTCAGGAAAAATAGCCTAAAGTGTATCTAAGATATATATAAGGTATAGCTCTCTCTCTCTCCTTTTCCTTTACGTTACATCTTTTTTCTCTCTCGCGGAACGAAAATGCCCAAAACATTGCATGGTCTTGAAATTGTACTCTCCGTTCTCACTCGTCCATCGACGCCTGAGAAGTTTCACTTCAAAAATTATTTCCATAAATTTTGTTGAATTTCAGATAAGATATAAGATAAAATTAGCTCGTCTTATTGAATCAATCTGTAGAAAGCTTTCCTGAAGGCAGTCTTATGAAAATAAGTCGTACGCACGAAGACCATCGGAAAACGCGCTGAACTTTTTACTTGACCTAGTATAAGCTATGATTTTCCCTGCTGAAGACATTCTAAAGGGAGATTGGAAGTACTTTTTCCAGTAGGGTTCCTTTGACAGATCACGCGTGACTACTGACATACTAAGAACATAATTTTGTTTCAGACATTTCATCACGAAAAGACTTACGCCTTAACAACGTTTACAAATCGTAAAATCGTGTTACGAAAATCGACGCTCTGTGAAAAGTATTCATGCTCGCTCCAGCCAACTTGCGGAGTTCAGCGATGAGGCACATTTTTGGCTTAATAACACTCAATTGCCGTATTTGGACTAAAAAGCAACTCGCCATGCAAGAACAGCCATTGTATCGATAAAAACAACCGTTTGGTGCGGCCTATGGGCTGGGCAAATCATCGCCCCATATCTTTTCAAAGTTTGGTGATAATGTAACAGTGAATGGCAAACCTTATTGTGACATGTTAAACGACCTTTTGATACCGAAAATTGATATCCGCGATCTCCACAAGATTTGGTTTCAACAAGATCGCGCGGCTTGTCATGGATCCCACGAAGCAATAGATTTACTCTGGCGGTGAGCAATTTATCGCCTTTGGGCTTTTCTTTGTGTGGATATGTAAAGTTTAAATGCTTTTTTGATAATTCAGCTTTGATTGAGGCATTGGAGTCCTCCAGCAAATCATATAAAATTTGTGTTTAGGGATGGCCGAATTACAGGGCAGTTGCGACCAACATTTGAAGGATTATCTTTAAAACATAAATGTCATGAATGAATGAATCAGTTTAAATGTTCGTTATTTTATTTCAATTTAGAATCTAATGCCTCTAAATTGATCACCCTTTAAATTAATTCTGAAACCATGGAACAATGCAAGCGCCAAGCTCAAAAATCAATTATTGGCGTCCGTTATTGGGATGATGCGTGATTAACATTCGGCAATACACCCACCTCGAAATCTTGGACATGAAGCACCAAATGAAGAAAAAGTCGTTTTATAAAAGCATTCAACCTCAGCGGGCAATGGTAATCCTCCGAGCGTATTTCTGCCATGAAAAGGCTTCTCATAAAAAACCATGTGCCGATCGCAGGCGGTGCCTCTATTGTAGGAAAGCATCAAGCTACACACCACAAAGATGAGAAGAAACTCGGCCAAATTCCCAACAAAGGATGTAAACGCCAATTAATTAATGAATTATTGGTATGCCTTTTTAGATATATAACACCAAAGGGAAGTTTTTCTAGTATCGCCACAAGCCAGCAAAAAAGACGTAAAGCCACTGAAGAAGGAAGATCTTAAGGTATTCTTTCGTGAACTAAATTACATAGTTTTCTTTCAGAAACTGAAACTCTTGTTAACATACTTTTGCAAAATGTATAAAAATAAGCATATAAATGTTAGTTTAAGATTTCCATTTATTTCTAAAATAATACATTTTTTTACATAACAAGTAAACTATATTTCTTCCAGAATTTTAGTTAAATTTCTTTATTAGATCATCAGTTAATTTCATTAACAAAAAACTGAAAAGTGTCCACAATAAAAAGCCACATTTCACACAAGTGCGGTAAATCTGTAACGCTTATTTTTTTAATTTCTCATTCCAAACTGGCCAGATTAGATATTGCCTATGTATATACGTAGGTATGTGAGTATGTATGTATTGGTGCAATGGCCACACTTCTGCTCATGAAAATTTCAAATAATTTTTTTCCCCACTAGGTGAAGCACGGAGTACAACCGAGTGCTCGCTAGAGGTCAACAGCGAAAGTGTAAATGAAGGTGGAAACATATACATATAAAAAAAACTACTCACACGCACACACATACACCTCACATATTTGCATTCGCTCTGGATATGGAAGGAAAATCGCGACTACTATTTCGAAAATTTATAGCGCAGGTCAGAGCGATTTAATTTCGGCACACAATAGGCGGAAGGTGTTATGAATGGCGCACAAGCCACATATTCATATACATATGCACACACATATAGGAATAATACTCATGCAGTCAAAGTACTTAGCGCGACAGGCAAGCAATCGCCGGAATATTGAAAGAGCTCGCGTGCGTGTGTGTGCACATGTATTGGTGACTTTAGAAATTTTAGATTGTGTAGATAAATGGCAATGCTTGCACTTAGCTCAATTCTTAAACTCGCATATATGTATGTACATACACTAGTGCTCAGAATAATAGCAGGGCGACATATTTCGAAAAATTCCAAGTTGTTTTATAAGTATGTAGGCCATTAAATTTTAGAATAATAAACAGCAAGTTTTAAGTCGATCAAAGAGCGGGTTAGTTTTTGAGTGTTTTTCATTCGACTTAAATGTATGGCGCTATGGAAAGACCGGCGGTTTGAAGACGCCTCTATTTTGCACAGTCTGAATAGTCACAAACAAGAAATTATAATATTCTCTTCCTAGACTCCTCTTCGACAGACTTTTCAAGGGAGACACCAAGGAGATGGAGAAGGGAGAAAAAGTTTGGCTATAGAGTATTTTCGAAGGAATTAAGACTGGAACTATTCGTCCGACTACCAAACTACTGCAGCGTTTATCAGGCACAAGTTGAAGCTATGAAAAAGTGGCTACCGTTACAAAAACGACTAGAAATATATTCACGGATTGCCAGGCGGTCATTAAATGAATGAATGCGGTTATACTAAGATCACACAATTGCATAGGAATGTCTGGTAGTCCTAAACGATATGTGTTTCATTGACGTATTCAAGGCCAGGCTTATTTGGGTTCCGGGGCACAGAGATATTGAGGGAAACTGTAAAGCTGATGAACTAACGAGGAAAGGCACTGCTCTACAACTGCTCATTGATAAAACTACCTATAGTCAGGATACCTAAGGCCACGAGCAAACTAATAATCAAAAACAACATTATCCAAGAGGTCAATAGGTCATGGTGAGATGAGCGTATATGCGTGACAGCTAGGTTACAATGGCGGAACTAAATAAGAAAAAAAACAAAGGAGCATTTCAAGAGAGGATATCTCGAAAGACGTGGCTTGTATAACCGGTAATTAGCTATTTGGTTAGCATTCCTTGACACCACGAGCTTTCTCTCATGAATATTATAGAAGTTGTAGAGAAGAGGAAGAGGAAGCAACAGTTGAGCGCTTCCTTTGCAATTGTCCAGCCTTAGCTAAAATCAGAGCAAGTTGTTTAAATAAACACTTGATCAATTCCCTTACAGAACTGTCTAGCTTGGGTATTGGACCAATCCTGCGCTCCATAAGAGTCACAAAATGGTTCCACGAAGAAAAGTAAATGAGGTTCCTGTATCATGCAGTGGTATCACAATAGACTTTTAAAGTCTAAGCTAGTTGATCGTACAGACCAAGCATTCGAGCATGGAAGAAAATGCATTACACCCTCAAAGCGAAAATTTGTACAAAATCAATGCGATTTTTAAGCTACGTAAAACATAAATAATAATGGGATACAAAACTGCGTACTTAGAATTTCTCTAAAAATTCTATTTAGAATTTTTAAAATATAGAAGAAAATTTGTTTTTTTTTATTTTTAGTTATATTGCTTTTTTTGTAGTATAAACTATTTTTTTTATGAAAGAAAAGGGAAAAAATCAAATAAAAAATATATGTGTAGCCCAAACTTTGCAATATGTCGCACTACTATTATTGTGCACACAGGTGTGTATGTGCGTTTGAGTTGAGTTTTACGACAAAACCGTACCGTTGCTTGCATTTGCATGTACATATGTAAATAGTTATGGGTATGTATGTGTGTGCGTGTAACAAGAACGCATTTTTACCGCAACCATAAATTCAGATTTAATGCGACAATAGCAAAATCCGGTCTTTCATTCTTCTCGAACTGTCACCAACCAACCACAACCAGCTTCTTTATTCTCAACTGAGTCCAAGGCAGCTGGTGTTTGTTATGCCTCACTTTCTTCTCCACACAATGCGTCCTTTTCGGTATTATTACAGTCATTCATCTAAGCTTAGCTTTCTTCCACAAATACATACAACTACATTCGTGCCTATAGTTAGAATCCAAAGCAATCCTTAGAGGTGGCTAATAAACGCCTTGGCGTATATGCTGGTTAGTTTTTTTTTTTTTTTGTTGCAACGCATTTTGGCACTCTATTTGAATCTGACTTGAATAGCTGTACTTACATGTACCTACACACACACACACACACAACCACTCGTTTACTGACACACACTACTCTGCTGCTTTGCATAAGAAACCAATTTGAAAATAATGGACAGCAGTTACTGGCGAATAGGTGCGCAAACTTTTTCATCTCCTCGGTTTTTTTCTTTCAAGCAAGCAAAAAAGTAAATTTACTTTTATTTACAGCTTTTCCGTTTATATGCATCTGAAATTAAATTGCCAGCAATTCAAATGCGAGAAAGGACGAAGAATAATTTGGACATTAAGCAAGTAAAGGTAGAGTAGCGATTGGCCGTTAGATATTTCACTTTGATTTGTAACAGAAGGCGAATGGAAATTGTATCGCTGTGACGTTGAGAATTTATATATTCCACACTCAATGACAATTATTGGCTGTAAAGTAAAAAAACCGCCATAGAATTTAATAACACCCCAGCCCCAAGTCCAAGCCGATTCTTATGTGCTAGCTTTTGTAAAACTATATTTTCTGTTATCGCCCATGTTCAGGGAGCTACATGATGTTCGCGCGTCCAGAGAATCCGTTCATTGTTCAAATGTACATAGCTAATGCTACAGCACCTTTTCCAGAAATAGTAAACCAGTAAGTCGATTTAATAACACAAAGAAATTAATTAAGTCTGCTTTGGTAGAGAATCAAAGAAAAGTCATGTTGGAAGAGATTCTAAGATCTTAGCTAACTAAAATGAGATAGTGATAAAAATATCTTTGTTTCTCTGAGCGCCACTTCAACTCTGCAAAAATCGATAACCCGCAAGAGGGATAGAATAAAGGACTACGCGCATGTAAGCGAAATTCTAAGAGTAATTTTGAGATTATATATTATAACTTTCGAAGAGCTACGGAAAAAATCGAAAAACCAAGTGTCAGAATAATCAAGATTTATGAAAAAAATTAGCTAAGGTAAAATAAATAAACGTCAAGACGCACAGCACAAATGAGAGGAGGAGCTCGACCAAACACCCAAAAAGGGTGTACGCGCCAATTATATATAGATTATAAATAAAAAGTCTGAAAAAGTGTTATTTGAATAGTCATGCAATAAACTGCATAAGTTATTATTACTATTTTTTTTTTTTTTTTTTTTCAAAGCAATACTTTGCGACAAATAGAGCACAAACACTTATTGACAAGTTTTTTCAATTTGTTTTCCCTATTTAATTTTAGTAATTTTTGTTATAAAAATATAGTTAATTATTTATTTTTTATTTTTTTTTTTTTTTATGCTAACGATCTTATGCATCCTCTCTATAAACCGAATGCTCAGCATTTTTGTATGGATGAAAGAAAATACCCAACACCCAACACCAAAAAATTTTCAAAAATTAATGCGTGCCAAATTCAACAAGTTATAAAATTGTTTACTTGAAGTTGTAGAATTTACACCATTTTTTACTTTTCACAAATTTTGCAACATTTTTTTTTGTAGGAAATGATTCGCAAACTGGAAGAAAACGAAGATTATTTTCATACCCAAGTCAGGGGTCACGACTCAGTTAAGGACTTCAAGCCTATTACCTCATTTGTCCTAAACGTATTTAAGAGATTGATCGATTACAGCATGTTTACCATACATGAAGGGGAAATCCACAGAGATAGGCTTACATGAAGTGGTACGGACTGAGGGGCAAACAATTCACTCTGACGGCTTTTATAGATATAAATTTGAGTGGAGCAAATTGACACTACGTGAGGTAGACTAAAGGGGGAAAGACCTATCTGTCGCTGGATCTCGTCCCTGCTTGGCTGCAGAGAAGTTAATGCGATTTCAGGAGGGACAGCTATATTCATGCACAGGGGGACGGCAGGGTCTAGTTGCTTTTGACGAGACTCTGATTAAGTTAAACAGGGATGGGGTTAAGGTAGTAGCATAAGCCATTGACTTGATCCTAAAAGTATTGGAACAGGTCCCCTCTGTCATTTGAGAGGTGATTAGCTGTACTCAGTCATTTGGCTGCCAGTTAACTCAGAGTCAACTCTGATTAAACGGAATTTACCCGAAAATATAAGCCTCTTCATTTTAGACTTCCTAGATTAAATAACATATCTCTCAAGGGACATGGTAGCAATACTTAGACAGCTAACAGCGTATTTGCCTGAACTTCGTACAAATCTCTCTATCTGGAAACTGGAGTTTGAGGCTCGTACCTGGGCAATCTTTCCGAATAGGCAAGATTGAAACGAAGGGAAAATCTGTACCGAGGTTGTTACCTATCACTTCAGGATGGAGCAGGGGTTTTCCCTAATAAGCCAATTTAACAATTTCTTTAAAACTGCCGAATACTGCTAGTATTTTTCAGGCAGAAGTCTTTGCGATCTTGCATGTATGCAGATTATTATTATATTAGGAAAGAACAAAGAGTCGAGAATGGCAGATGATTTCCTACAAACAGATTTTCATGGCAAACATACACCAGGTGGTTTTTCATTGCCCACCGGGAGGGGACTGCTTTTGAAAGCTTTTGCTTTTAAAAAGTTTCACTTTCTGCGACACTTCACAGTGCGCTTTGAAAGCGGAGCCGCATAAGCTGTCGCATTTCCCAACAAGTCCGTTCATATATTTTTTATATTTACGTATATATATATAAAGACGTATACATACATACAAAATTTAATTGGAAAATGAATAAAAAACATACAAGTTTTGTCTACTTCAAGGCGCGCATTTAACAGAATTTTCGTTAGTCTGGGTTATTTATGTTTCCACAAGCATTTAAGTAAATTAAGTATGCTGGTATATTTTAAGAATGCCCTCCACACTTTTTCACAAACTGACTGCTATACATCGTAGGCCATAACATCTTTGGGTTTGAACATGCATACGTATGTACATAATTTACTGCAAACCAACAGCAACAAAAAAAACATCACAACCAACGTAATGCCACATTCATCTTCCATGCACAAAATAAATCGGTAATTTGCTATTACCAATACCAATACATGCACCGTTATGTGCATTCCATGTATACATACACGCACACACATTCACAATTTAAATGATATGCAGCACATACCAGGCAATCAAACCTACTAGTTCTGAACTAGTTACAAGTACTGGTAGCCAGTGTAGTTCGCTTTTTAAGCACTACGAAATATTTCAGGCTCACGGCAGTTAATATATAAGAATTATAACAGTTAATTATTATTTTATTATGTATTTAGTTGGCACTTACAACCCTTGTCTTGAAGGTTTGGCGGGGCTTCTTCTTCGATTAGTCATTTTTCTATGAACGGCTTTTTTCATGGCAGAAATACATTCGGAACTTTGCCATTGTCTGCCGAGGACCGACCGCTATGAGGAACTACTTTTTCTGTCAATTGGTGTTTCATGCCTAGGGTTGCGAATCGAATGCCAGTCGCGCATCAATCCATTATTCTTAGTGAATGTAGAAATAGATGATTTCTTACACAATATGGGACAAATAACTCACAATAGTTCATATTTCTCTATATAATTCATTCACTCAAAACCTAAAAGTTTGCTTAGGGACGAAAACTCAAATTCAAAAATGTTAAGTTAATTAAATTTATTTAATTTTCTATGTATGCGAGTTTAGTAGTAGTAGTAAGGAATTCTTTATTTAATTTATAAAAAGTTGTGGTAAGCAATTGATTTGATTCATACATTAATTCATTTAATATATTAAAGTAAATAAAGAAATGAATAAAAATGTTGGTGACAATAACGATGTTGACTGTCACAGCTCCTAAATTATTTAATAATTGAACTCTGCTATAAAAAAATCTCTATAGTGCCAGGCTGAGTATATGAAACCAGTTAGTGTTCTCCTATTTTGGCCATTTAGTATATAAAGGGTTTTTCAATTGGCGCGGGTCGATTTTGGCGCCCTGTGGAAGCCATTTTGTTTTGGTGACATCTGTCAAATCTTTTGTTTATTATTCAGTTGCTTATGCCAAATCATCATGGCAAGTTACACGATTGAACAGCACGTTCAAATGATAAAACTTGATTATCAAAATGAGTGTTCATTAACGCAAACGTTGCGCGCATTGCGCCCATTTTTCGCTAGACGTGGTGGCCCTTCCAATTTCACCATATTCCATTTCAACATCTACCCGCCCTTATTGAAAAACCATTTATATGACTTCAGCGTCGTTTAGCTTCTCTGCATTTAAGTATCTTTGTCTGATTTCCTTCAGTATAGGGCACCTTCCTAAGAAGTAATACATGTCTTCTTCTTCGTTTGAGTTGCATAGTGTGCAAATTTTTACCGCGTTTCCATAAGCTATTGCATTCAGTTTTAACAAACCACATCTTGCTTTAAATATTGTTGCTATGCCAGCTAGCCGCATATCTTCTCTGAAGTATGATTCTCCTTTTGATTGATCAAAGTGTTTATATATTCGTGTGGTGCTTGATAGTGCTTTTTGTTTTGCCATGTTTAAATTTTGCAGTTTAATGTTTGATGGATACAGCGATCTTGACAGTTCGTAGCAGTTATGTTTTCTTCAAGCTTTAGGTCAAACTTTATACCTAAGTCATTGAGTTGTTTGAGCCAGAACACGTTTTTTCGTAATATGCACCGTGTAAGCTTGTGCGGGAGTCTACTCCTGTTGTATTTATAGATAGTTTTCCAAATGTATTTAATATATAGTTCTAACGAATATAAGTAGCTCTTCTACGTTACTTTCTAGCGTTATTGCATAATTCGGGATGAAGTCAGGTAATTTGAAAATTCGTTTAATAAAATAACGCTGTAGTTTATTTACTTCTTCGAACAGCGTATAACCGCAGATTTGAGCGGCGTATGTTTGTATGGCTCTGCACACTGCCTGAAACAGCTTCCATTTAGAAATTCATGGCTTAGCTAAGAAATTGTTCCATGTACTATTAATGCTAGCTTTTGCTGAATTATTTCTGGCTTGCACATGTTTAGCAAACGTCATTTTGGATGTGCGAATGACACCAAGATATTTATATTCTGCTACCACTTTTATTTCCTTACCTTTGTACCACCATTTTTCTGTCTTAGCTAGTTGACAACCTTTTCTAAGGACCATCATCTCAGATTTCATTAAATTTACTTCCATGTTCCACTCAGCGCAATATATTTCTAGTTTTTTAATCATAGATTGCATAAGATTAGGATTATCAGCTAAGAGAGCAATATCATCAGCATATAGCAGAAGGCGTACATTTCCACATTCCATCAATGAGTATACCACCTTTCAAACAGTCATGTAGATCATTCATGTATAATGTGAAGAGCAGAGGTGATAACGGACAACCTCGTTTCACCACTGCACCGGTTTCAAAGTAATCTGATACTTCCCTTCCTGTCCAAACTGCTGTTCTCGTATTCCAATATATATATTTTCAATCAGATTTGTTATTTTGTTGGATAATCCCCTCTGTCGAAGTTTGTAAATTAATGGCCTCCTGGGTACCCTGTCGAAAGCCGCTTTGAAATCCACAAAGTATGCATAAACTTTTTTGTTTTCGTTCAACTTTAAATGTTCTATAGATGCAAGATTGTATATGTTATCCACCGTTGAGTAGTTTTTTCTAAAGGCGGCTTGAAATTCAGTGAGCATGTTAATGTTTTCTATCCAGTTTGTAAGTCTTTCATTAATCAATCCCATTAAAACTTTTGCGATACAATTCATAAAGGATATTCCCCGTTAGTTGCTTGCTATATTTGCATTTCCTTTTTTAAAGATTGGGAAAACTATTGTATTATTTAAATCGTCGATTCTTCCGTTCTCGAAGATGATGTTGTATACTTTCGTTACCTCCATTATAAATTGTGTTGAGGCATCCTTTAGTAGCTCATAAGGTATTCTGTCTTCTCCAGGTGCTTTGTTTGTTTTAGCATTTTTAATTATTTGTTGCACTTCGATTATTGTTACATCTTTATCAAGGAACGTATCTGTATGCAAAGCAGGTGCATAATGAACATCTTTCGTTAACTGGGGCTGATTTAGTAAGTCTTTAAAATAGTTTTTAAATACCGATATCGTAATATCTACACCGACTTTAAATGATTCTCCTTTTATTTCTTTGGCAAGGCTCCATCATTCTTTTGAATTTGTGGTTTTATTGATTATCTTTTCCAGTTCTTCATAATAATCCCTCTTTGCTTTCTCGCATGTGTTCTTAAACAATTGCTTTGCCTGCAAAGTATAAGACGTATAATCATTACACCACAGGTTTTTTTTGTGGAAAGTGAAAATAAATGCACCCTGAAAGAAGAGAAAAGCCAATTACAAAGAAAAAACAGAGTTCACGAATACTGCTTCTATTTTGCAAAAACTTAAAATTTACTAAGGCTTATTTCGTATCATATAAAGGAATCGGATGTACAAAGTTAAGCAAGCTGAGAGTGGAAGGCAGTCTGTTAATTTGGCAAATATTATATATTTTTAACTTCGCCTCATCCTCATTTATTGCAGTGTGAATGTTCAAATTAAGCTCCAATGTTTATTTTATTTAGTAGTACCTTCTACTCAAATATGAACGAGACGGTATCAATAAAACGGTCCGCGGATGACATATGGCAAAAATAAATTTTTTGTTTTTTGGTAGGACTGTTATAAGCTTACATGGCAAATTTCAGCGTGATATGTCACGTAGTTTGTTTTCTGTGCTACTGTAAACAAGTCAAGCTCGAGTGTGTTCTTCGAATTCTCTTTTATGACTTCAATTGTCTCAAAATGTTTTCCACGGAGCCGCAACTTGAGCTTGGGAAACAGGAAAAAGTCACATGGAGCCATATCAGGCGAATACGGTGCTTGCGGAACGATATTAACATTATTTTTGTTCAAATAATCGCGAACAAGACGTGATGTATGAGCTGGTGCATTATCGTGATGCAAGAACCATGACTTGTTGTCCCACAATTCCTTTCTTTTAAGACGAATGTTCTCGCGCAAACTCTTTAAAATGTCTAAATAATATTCAGCGTTAACCGATTTTGCGATTTGTGCGATTTTCAAGCACAATTTCTTTTACTTTTCCGATGTTTTCGTCGTTTACTGATGGACTGGACGACGTTCATGAGGCAAGTTTTCAACCGAAGTATGGCCCTCTTTGAACGATTTGTACCACTGGAAAACACGTGCACGCGATAGAGCAAAGTCCCCATAGGTTGTCTGCAACATTTTTAAGGCGTCTGAAGCCGAAATTTTGTTGGAATAACAAAATTTCAAACAAATTCTTTGAATTTCCATCGTTAAATTCGAAGAACACACTCGAACTTGACTTGTTTACAGTAGCACAGAAAACAAACTATGTGACATATCACGCTGAAATTTGACATGTAATCTTATAACAGTCCTACCAAAAAACAAAAAATTTATTTTTGCCATATGTCATCCGCGGACCGTTTTATTGATACCGTCTCGTTCATATTTGAGTAGAAGGTATTATAATTGGTAATTTTGAAACTGGTCCAATACTAGTCTCTCTCAAACAAGTTAGACTTTTTCCACCAAATACCACTCCGTGGACTGAAATGCTTGCTAAATTGTTTTGCGTTTCACTGCACGGTATGTACAAATGTACTATGTAGGTAGCTGCCTCCTTCATTGATGTTAAGAACACTCTTCACTGCAGAATCGAATTTAATTGTGCACTGATTGAAATAAATCGAAAATTAATAAAGAATTATTGCAAAAGTTCCGTGAATTTGGTGAGGTAAGAGTACATGCAAGAGTGCAACGAGTATAAGTGGGAAATTATTAAAACGTCCTAGGCAGCTAACAAAAAAGAAAATGAAAAGAACAACGAGCCAAAATTGGCGGTAAAGCAAAATGCGATCACGCCAACCAATCAACCACCAAGCTCTGGGTGCGAAGCGTTAATGCTATTTTCGAATGGTAAATGTTTAAGTGCAAATAATTAAATGCCGAAATGCTGAAATGCTGAAAGCAATTATTTTGTAGGTAGGTACATACAGGCATACTTGCATAAGTGGTATATAAAACAAAAACAAAAAAAAAAAAATTGGTGCAGCGAGGAAAAAATTAAAAAGAATCATCGGTTAAAACAACAACTATCGGTATAGCGTGGAAATTGTAAAATTGCAACGAACGAAGAATTGTGGAAAAAATTGAGTGCATACAACAACAGCAGTACTAACAACAAAAACAAAAACAATCGCCACAACTGATGGCATAATAGCAACAACATTTTTGTACTTATTTCGCATAAATATAACTTTGACTGAAGTTAATTAAGCGCTGCAAAGATATTTGTAAACATTTATTTTAATTTCTTCATTTTTGACTTCGTTCTCCTTATAGCGTTTTCGTGTGCTCCTATTTTCTTAAGTTTATGCAGCCATTTGCATTTACTTTTTCTCTTTTTTTCGATTTTATTTAATTGTCTGATAAATCTCAAAGAGAAATTAATTGCACTCGCAAATTGTGCCCTACCACTGGCAGTGTTAAGCAGCGGCAATTTCATTGAAATTAAATAAATTTGCCCTTCGTTCGCCAGTTTTGCTATTTGTATACTAAAAAAACGGGTTTCCAATAGGAGCACATCCATGTTGACAGTCTCTAACGGAATTGTTGTCTTAAAACTGAATGGAATACAAATCGATTCGCCCTAGTGCTCGTCAATGTAAGTGTTTGCAATGTATTTATGCCAAATATACCTATAAATAATAGTTTGAACCTTAGTTCAGCTCTCTGTGCACTAATGAAAACCCATATAAGTTATTTTTTTTTGGACGATACCCCATAAGTTATCTGTTTATCATTTTTGTGGAATGTTTTAATGCTCTAATTGCCGTTTTAATGACTTTTGATTGTAGATGTTTTGAGAATGTATCAATAAAGCTCATTTAAGTAGGAGTTATAGGGTTAAAAGCTACCACAAAAAAAGTATGCGTTAAGTTCTGCTGGCTTAGTTATAGAACAGAAGTTTAATTTGAAGTCGTTTCATCATAACATATGGTCTAATTTCACTTTAGTCCAAAATGCTAAAACATTGACAAAGAATGCGACACTCTTAACTCGTGCAGTATTCCTTAAAGTTGGTCTAAGAGATATCATATTTCATAATTATTAGCATTACTTCGCGTAGAGTAACCACTTTTTAACAGTGTATTTAGGCATACTGCGGAAATCACCATGGTAAGCAATACGATTGAGCGGCATCTGTGAATGAAATTATGAAACTTAATTATCAAAATAAACTTTGGTCCCTTCGACGTTTGTTCGTTCAATGCAGTCGTACTACAAAAACGGCTCTCAAATTCCAGACAACCGGCTTGGTAAACAAGCAACCAATATCCGTTTAACCGAGCAGCGCCAGATCAGCTGAGAACATAACCGCTGTCTCTGTGAGTGTACAGTAGAATCCGAGGCAGTAAATTCTTTGCCAAAAATAAGACGTCCTTCTCATTTCACTGCATGAAGCTCGGAGTGTTTACCAGAATCTTGACCGAAAAATCATCTTTAGCGACGGGGTACATTTTCATGGATGAATGGCTACGTCAGTAAGCAAAATGTGATTTTATTGAAGAACTCCAACCCACATGAAGTTTACCTGGCGGCTACTTATCCACAAAAAGTTACGTATTGTGAACCAATGGTCCGTACTTTTTTAATACTGACATTAAAGAGGCCGCCACTGCTAAGAATAAATGCTGCAGATCGATTGAAGCTAATTTCATTTGGTGCCATTTGAATGATACATGAAGACTTGGATAAGAAGTCTTTCTCACAGGTTGACGCCCTGTGTCACACTGCAAAAGCCATGATTAACATTATGAATAAATACCTTCAGTCCGTAGTTGCCTTTCGTGATGGTGAGGAGCATAAACAACCAGGAGCGTGTGATTTGACCTCACTAGATTTTATCACGTCGAGTTTTCTGACGTGGTAGGTATACGCTATTAAGTTGCAACCGCTTCTATGCTAACACACAGGTATTTGATCTATGCAGTAAATATACTGAAAACTGGATCTCTATGTCATACAAGTATTTCATAAATAATGGCATGGAAATGTCTTTAAAAATTAAATCGATAGTACCTCACCCACAGTATATTTTAGTTTATGTTATTCTATTTCAATATACACCTGCCCTTATCGGAGATCCCTTTATACGAGAAAGCTCTACTTGGTTTATTCTATTATAGTATTTTTATAATTATTAGGGGTTACTTTGTAGGCAATATACGTTTATTTTTTCAGTCAAAGTGTATTTTACCTTTGTGCCCCAAAGTCAACAGAAATCATTGCTTTTTGAGTTCTATCTAACTCGTTGATGCGTTTACTTTTATAATAAAAAAAGGATTTGCATTTAAATTCATTACTAGTATTTCTTTTCTTATTTATTACAATGAATAAGAGAGTAATTATTTTGGTACTATTAGCTTAGGGAGACTTGGACCATGGACAATTGAACAAATTTTATATTTTTATTATCATCCTATTAGACTTATATGAAAACGTAATATATGTAAATACAGCCGAAAGCATACGAGACTAGCACAGCGTTAGTTTCAATTTATATAATAATTTTATTGTTATGTAAACTTTTGTAAATTAAAAAATAAGTTACAAATATTAAAAAAGGGATTCCAACTTAAGTGATACAAGTATTTTGGGCATTGTCTCTAATTATTCTGAAAATTAGTATAATAAGAAGTAAGCTGAAAAAATGGTTAATTACGCATTTTTTAATGCTTTTAATTTTATTCTTAAGATTGTCTAAAAACGAAGGTCTGAAGGCAGATAAAGACTCAGAAGTAAGCCCAATAAAGATGCGCGGAAGCCTATGACTTGGCATAATAAAACACCGCAAGGCAAAGCACATATGTGCTCGGAGTATATATAGATAATGCGGAACCAAATCTGCTTCGATGTGAATCATATAGTTCGGTGTATTTGGTGACAAAAAAATTATTTTTTTAATAAAGAAACGTAGAAGTCTCTCAACTGAGTCGTAATCGTCGACACCACAAACTTACGTCCCATAAAATATGATCGACCTTGAGCACGCATCGTAGATATTTAGTTTATTTGAAATGCAAATTCGAGGGTTATTAATAAATTTAAGTCAATTTGCATTAATAGCGGTTTTATAATCAACAAGGTACAGATTTAATTGTTTCGCATAAGAGAAACTTCCACAAACTTCCAATTATAAGAGGAAGGAATGCTGCTATACTCTCCAAACACCATGCATTTCAACTTGGTCAAATTTACTTTAAGTCCCCATTGAAAGCTATAATCGCGGATCGCATCGATCATATCCAGCAATTCATTCGGAAACTCGACAAAAAGCTCTAAGTCATCGGCGTACATTAATATTTTGACGCGAATATTAGCCACTTTTACCCCACCAGGTAGGAAATCGTTTAAATCATTTAAATAAAGAGAAACAACCTTGTTTTACCTCTTAATTTGCGTAAAAAAGGAGAGAAAGTTCGTTCTGTAGACAAATATAATTTGAGGTATCTTCGTATAAAAGTTTTAATATTTCTAACACCTGGGTCGAGAAGCCATAAGATGCTAGTTTGTAAATCGTATCAAAGGCACTTGAAGGATCAACAAGGGCGAAAGTTTTATTTTTTGCTTTGGAATTCAAATTCACAATTGACGACAGGTTGAAAAGATTATCTATTGTAGAGTATCATTTGCTAAAACCAGCTTGAAATTCCGTAATGACTTTGTTCAAATCAATCCAAACGTTAATGAGTGTTAACATAAGTTCAGTGAATACTTTATATATTCTATAATATCAAGCAAAGAGAGTCCTCTATAATTTTCCGTAACGCTAGAATGTTCAGTAACACTTTGCACTACACCAAAAATATTCCTCACAGAACGTCCAGTTTTGTGTCTGCCAACCCTTTTCTCTATACTCGACAGAACCAGTTTTTGGATTTTTTTCGCCAATCTTTGAATTGTCTACTCAACTTAATGATTATTTCCACGCGAAAAAATTGCGATATGTTGTTCTTGAAAATCGACCATTTTTATAATAAGCTTTAATAATTTTAACGTCTTGTTCTATCGTGTTAAATTATACATCTTTCTACTTGACAAATGTTAAAGAAGACACAAAAAAGGGTACCATCTAGCAATTATTGACTAGTGGTATCCAGGCGTCTCTTTTGAAAGAGCCTTTGTTACAAAAAGTCCGGCAGCACACTCAGAGCAAATCCCCTTATTGCTTAATTGTAATCCTGCAGTATGTGCCGATCGCTCATTGGTCGATTGGCGAAGCGGGAACCGGGTGCGCAAAGAAAGAGGCAGAACGTTAATAGAGGGCAGGGTGTTAGGAACTATTTGTTTAATCTTTTATAAAAACTTAAAATTAATAAATAATTTTTTTTACGGATAGCAAACAATTTTTAATTTTAACACCCTTAATAATATAATAAATAATAAAACAGACTATATGGACTAATATATTTGAGATTATGTAACATTGTGAGATATTTCCTTAAAAAGTAGCATTTCAAATCAAAATCATTTTCACACCTATGAACAATTTTATTTACCTCTGAGCTTTAAATTCACGGCTTGGGCTGATCCTAAATTTAAAATTTTTTTCAACTGTACTGTTTATAGACAACTTTGCTTAAGGTTATAAATTAAAACGGTCACATCTGAGTAGCGTAAATACGTTTCTTTTTTGACACTCTATTATGTAACACAAAGGCAATCGTATCCAATACTCAAGATGCTGAGAAAAAAAAAGGCAATATTGCCGGTTGTCAGCGTCACCAGCAATGCAATAGCGGGCGAGTCAACCAATTAGACAGCCAACAAACCAATGAGTCAACAACCATTTAATTTCACTCATTCACTACTGGTAAATAAATAGCCAAGTTGCTGTTAATTTGCTGCCTTTGTGCATCGCAACAACATTCACAAGTTTGCAATTGACAGCGACGGCGGGTAGCAGTTGTTGCTTGTTGTTATCCCATAGCTGTCACTGCTGTTTGCCAACTCGGTTTGCCACTACTGTCTCGAATTTCGGTTTTCAGTATACCCATTTTCAAGCTCCCTCACTAACTCACTCATTCACTCACTCACTCATACAAACTACTGATACTACTCCATTCCTTGTGATTTATTTTATAAAGGTATGCTGCTGACTGACAAACTGACTACCATCACTGTGTAAACTTAGTATAGTACACACTGTGGCATGCCTTACCAATGACATGCCGCCCCACCTGCTGCTACACTGCACCACTCGACACTTCTACAAGCTTAGAACAGTTCGATGTTGCTACGAGTATTAAATGTGTATGTTGCTCCAGTTGTGAACAGCGAGCAGTTGCTATTTATGACCCGTCAGCATAAATCACATTAATTACTAGCAGACGACGACATTCATTAAATTCATTTGAATAAATTGAGCACTCAACCCGGGTAAATGGTCTAAAATATCATGTCAAGTCAGTGAATTTGAAAGTGCCTTCAATGGCCAACAAGCGCACAAATACGAACACTTGATGGTTGCCAAATACGCGGGTATGTATGTATATTGTTTTAATTGCTCCACAAATGGCGAAGTGACGAAGATATTAAAACCCTTTCTGAGGAATACATATATAAATAAGTAGATATAAATAATGCGAGCACAAAGTTAAAAAAACCGCGTGATATTTTTATGCTAAATCGACCCAAGGTTAAGAAATTTGTATACACCCCCTATTATATATGGTACCATTATATAAATTTCTTAAAAATTCAGCAATTTTTCATCAAAATTTATAAATTTTACTTAGAATTTTTGCAAAATTTCGGGTTTCCAGTTTTATAATATTAGATCATTGAATTCTGGAGTAACAAGGTGAAATTTCAAGCAAATCAAAAATCACTCTGAATTTCTTTCGGGCGTGCATTTTCTCCATTTAACGCCAATTCCACATTTTTTTTTATATGGAAGAAAACACCCAACAAAGCTTTTCTATCTTTGAAGTGATTTTTTGAAAATAATATTTATAAAAACCAAACTTATTTACAAAAAGATCCCCATTTTTAAATATATGATTTAATGTATCGAAGAAAATTTTTAACATCGCATGAAAAAACAAATCGCCAAAAATCAGAACGATTTTAAGCGGCCTCAAACTTACACTTTGTGACAAAAAATTGAACAAACCACAAAACTGCATACATTAAATTTTTCCAAAACATCTGATTAAAGGGTTTAAAGCATTGAAGACAATTTTTTGATATTTCTTAAATTATTGTGAATTTTGTACAAATTTCAGAACTCCGATTTATAAGGTTTTTGTTGAAAAAAGTTTTTAACAATGTTTTTATAAAAATTAGCTAAGACATATGGTAAACAAACTGCTTCAACACATTAGTGATTTTGTTTTGGTATCATATACTTTTGGTTTTGTGAAAATGTCTGATTTTGTGCCGAATAATCGTCATTTGCGGGAAGTGTTGATTTTCCTCTTTCATTGGAAAAAAACGGCGGCTGGAGCGCATCGAGAGCTACAAAAAATTTATGGAGATGCTGCTTTAAATGAAACAACGTGCCGAAATTGGTTCCGTCCCTTCAAAGACGGTGATTTTAATATTGACGACCGTCCGCGTGAAAGAAGGCCAAGTACCTTCGAAGGCGCTGAATTAGAGGCATTGCTCATTGAGGATGCATGTCAAATGCACGACGAGCATGATCAGTATTAAGAGTTGCCCGCCAATCCATTTCCAAGCGATTGCATTCCTTGCGATTGATTCAGAAACAGGGAACTTGCGTTACTTATGAGTTAAAACCAAGGGATGTTGAACGTCGTTTTTTCGCCTGTGAACATCTGCTCCAGCACCAAAAAAGGAAGAGTTTTCTTCATCGCATTGTGGCGAGTGATAAAAAATGGACTCATTACAGCAATCCAAAGAAAAGAAAGTCTTGAGGACTGCCCGGTCATGCTTCTACGTCGTCGCCTCTGCCGAATATTCACGCTGCCAAGGTTATGCTATATATTTGGTGGGACCAAGTTGGTGTTATTTATTATGAACTGTTAAAACCAAGCGAAACCATCACTGGGGATCGGTATCGACTTCAGTTGATGCGATTGAGCCGAGCACTGCGCGAGAAGCGGCCGCAATACGCGGAGAGGCATGGAAAAGTGATTCTACCACATGACAACGCTCGACCTCACATTGCCAAACCCATTAAAACCTACCTGGAAACTCTGAAGTGGGAAATCCTACCCCAACCGCCATACTCTCCAGATATTGCGCCGTCCGATTATCACCTGTTCCGATCGATGGCACATGGTCAAGCTGACCAGCACTTCCATTCATATGAAGACATGAAAAAATGGCTTGATCCGTGGATAGTCTCAGAAGATGAACAGTTTTACCGCGACGGTATGGTCCTGGTGGTGACCGAAGACAAAACGAAGTACCTCCTGTCATCACACAAAGAGTCAGCGACTCGTGTATCGGCACGCACGTCATTGTTGACAGTTATGATTTCGAGGTTGTAGGTAAAAGTCTTCGTTTCTTTGGGAACCAGCTAACACCTATAAAAATGATAGCCTTAAAATCCAACGTAGATTCTCTCTTACCAAAAAGTGCTACTTTTGACTAAGTAGGCAAAAGCCCTCTTTCGGCGAACAAAACTAAGATTCTACATGGCTCTCATCATGCCCGTCCTAACGTATGGCGCAGAAGCGTGGACGATGACAACATCCGATGAAGCGACGCTTGGAGTGTTTGAGAGAAAGATTCTGCGTACGATTTTTGGACCTCTGCACGTTGGCAATGGCGAATATCGCAGGCCATGGAACGATGAGCTGTATGAGCTTTACGACGACATAGACATAGTGCAGCGAATAAAGATCCAGCGGCTACGTTGGCTTGGTCATGTCGTCTGAATGGATACAAATGCTCCGGCTTTGAAAGTATTCGCTGCGATAGCAGCTGGTGGTAGCAGAGGAAGGGGAAGGCCTTCCTTGCGTTGGAAAGATCAGGTGGATCAGGTGGACTTGGTTTCACTTGGTGTGTCCAACTGGCGCGAGTTAGCACGAGAAAGAAACGACTGGCGCGCTTTTGAAGAATTATGTGAACACAAATTCGCAAAACTAATTCTTCGGTGCACACCTTTTTTAAAACATTCGGTTGCATTTTTAAGGAAATATGTGTCAAATGTGCCACATTTATAGTTCATTTTTAAGTATCGCAGATATATACTTTTAATTTCTTACCTTTTTCATGGGTTTTGACACACATTGAACTACCTACGGAAGCAAAAATAAAGGCTGAAAATATTTTGGTTTGTAAAGAAAACGGATTTTATTTGTTTTGTACTCTTCATTTTGACTCATTTCGATGAAGGTTGAAGAAAAAAGTTGATTTCAATGAAACTTATAGTAAAATGTGAAATGATATTTATTTATGGATTCGGTGGGAGGCAAGTAAAACATGTACTCGTATGAGAGATGTTTGACATACTGGATTCTTACATACAATACAATAGAAACAAGCTTTCCAACAATCTTTCTTCGCTGTGAGTGTATCGGCTACGGTTGTATGGTTTACTGCAATATTCTCAGGCATAGTAATTGGGTTGTTGGAAAATTATTCTACAGCCAAACGAGTAATGAATTGAGAAATAACAGCTGGATTATTAGAACCTTTTTCGATGTTTGCAAGGGCTAATATGATATGTTGGATACAGTCGTCAAAAACTTTCGTTTCGCATCACGTTTTTGGAACCCATCAACTTTTTTGCCAATACAAATGCATATAAATACATGAGCGTCTAGACCCGAGGTGTCCAACCGAAGAAGTAACTTTTTAAATCCTTTCTTTCATCCTATTCGAGGATCTTTTTTAAAAAGGGATGTCCATAAATCGATAGAAAATTTAATTTCAGCAAGCTACCTGGAACCTCAAGTCGTGAGCTTCAATAGAAACTCTCTAAATTCTTGTCCAAAGTCGACCAATGTCTGACCAGACCGGGGTGCCTAACGGAGTGTAAGCCATTCAGTTTTGATTTTGAATAATTTTTTTACTAAATAAAATAAAATTATTTGGAAAGATAGAACCGTTGCTTGTCTACTTGTTTACTGCAGCTGTCTAATTCTTCTTCTTTCTTTCTTAGCACGACAGTCCTGGATGGGCGACTGCTTACGTACGGCTGCCTAATTCACAAGTGTCAAATTTGTTTGCAAAAATTTACCATTTGCAAAAATGATAAATCCTCCGGCAGGGTGATTAATTTTGCACCACCTTGTATGTATATATGCATATCATACGGGATAAAGCCGACTGAAGACATATAGCGAAAAATGGTTACAACCTTTTCTTTGCCTAATATTGAAATACGAAAAAAACACGAAAAATAAAATACCTCTACACCTAAATTTCGGTTATTATACGTCTCCAATCGCTTTCTTCGAATTAATTGTAAAGAAATCCTAGATGCTTAAAATTCAATACCACAAAGAAATACACAATTATAAGTGAATTTCCACAACTGTTTCGCAACGAAGCCTTACATGTATATTGGCATTTGCTTATATGCACACCCACTCACTCACAGATTTTATAAAAATTTCGGGATTCTTTTGAATCATTTCGCCATTAGCATGGAAACATATCAAATATCGACCTACTTGACATAATGACAGCAGTAAGGACTAGCAAAATTGTGCATGTGAACAAACACAGGAGAATGGCAAATGAGAGCTAACGACTGACGCACCGTGAATATTTGGAAATGACGGATATGCTGAGCTGAACGGCGCTAAGGTGTAGAACGGTGGCCCTATGCTCCAATTTGGAGCCCTAGGAACTGAAGAAGGTGAGCAATGCGACGCGACTAATATTGTATTACAATTGGCACATAAATCAAATGTGTTGAAAGAGCAATCATGCAATGCCGATGTTGAGGAAACGCAAGCGTGTGTTTGTATGTTTGTAACTACATGATTACGCCCACATGTACATATGTACATGCATATATATGATAAGGAAATATGCACATTTGCGAAAGGTTTAAAAATCACGTATGTTTCGCTGCACTCACAGCAGTATCACGCGGATACGAAAATTTCTCTCTGCACGCGCAACTAAAAATAAAATCACAGTTTAGCATCAAGTTGTGGAAAATGTCTGCCAAAAAAAATTGGAAAGCAAATAGAAAACACAACAAAAAATAGTAAAAAACAACGAAAACGATAGAAAAGATTGTGAGCAATCTTTTGACTATCAACTGAACCATCTGTAAGGAGATTGATGTGGGCGGAGTAGATATTATTATCGAATATCATCAATAATCTGCAAAATGCCACTCGCGCATGGCAAACAGAATGGCATGCGGTCGGACGTACGAATGGGCAGGTGTTTGAAAAAAGAGATAAAGATTTGACAGTCGAATGTCGCAGCGATATGTAATAGACAAACAGGCCATCAGGAAATGAGGCATTAAGAAATGGGGGCACAGTCAGTGCCATGTCATCAGTAGAGCAGCAATAAGAGCAAAATGCAAAGTAACAAATCGCAAAAATATCACCGGCGAAATTAGTATTGAGTGTGACGTTGACAGGAGGGCACCAAAAATAAAGCAAATATCTCTGCGCTGACACGCAAACATATTAATTAATGAGTAAAGAAATGTCTAATTTTAGAATATTTAATTCAGCCAGTATACTGGCGCATGTCAGCGTTCTTTTTTATGCTTTAATTACAACGCAATGCAGACATTTCTGTCGCCTGCTACTTATGGAGCAGGCAAGTTATTTTCTTCTTACTGATATAATCAAAACTCGAATAATCGAAAGCGATGTGGACCATCATCTAGAATGTTGATGTGTAATCCCAGCGCTTTTCATCATTAAGTGTCGATCAATGGGTGAGTTCGGGTGTTGTGGCAGTATTGCATTTATTAGTGCAATTATCGACAACAATTTTATTATCACAATATTTTTGAAAGAAATTCGTGAGAAAGTTCACAAAAATTGAACTTTTTCGAATAGCTTCTGCTTTCAGCAAAATATTGGTCCAAGGCACTATGCGCGCGATGTGTTCATATGCAGCAGACATCTCGTGCTACTAAATTCTATTACCATCACCACAGCTTACAGACTTGAATTTCATAGAGCATTTATTGGATGAACTGAGTAAGCCTGCTGGTAGAATTAACTGAACCAACGAAGTTCATCTATAAGAACTACCTCAAAAAGAAGGGAGTAACCGGATGAAAGTAAAGCAAAAAATTGGTATTCCTCATGAAAAACGCGGTTAGCTGTAGTTGATGCACATTAGATATTAACCCTTTAAATTGCATAAATTGTGCAATTTTGTTGCATTTTTTATACAGGGTTAATGGAAATATCGCACTAGATACTTAAGAACATTAATATTTACACCATTTTTGTTTAATTTGGTCAGACAAGGTGGCGCAAAATTAATCATCCTTTTTTTAAATAACTTTGTTACAAAATAAAAAAGAAGTATTCTTACGCATTTCATTGCTTACCTGCTTGTATACTACAGGTATCTAGTTCACAAGTGCTAAAATGATTGACGTACGACGCCATTTGCAAAAATTATAAATCAGCCGATAGGTTGTCCAAAGCTGTCCAAAGCTGTCCAAAGCTTAACCGTCTCGACATATTTGATTTTAAATATTATCTAAAAAAATATTTGTTTTTAGTTGTACGCCAACTTTTTTAAATGTTAGTTCCAAGGTACGATGATTTATTAGTTTTAGTTAAAAGTTGTGCTAATTAATAACAATATGAACCAAGCCCTGACAGCTATTGGGTTTAATTACCGATATTTCGCTAAGTACTTCTACTTTCTTTGCTTTAAAAATTCATTTACTATCTAAAGAATATCCTTTCAATATTTTGAGCTTAATATATAGAAAATCTAAAACATCTATATAAAGTCGGAGAAGTGATGAGCGTCGAACGAAAGATGAATAAGAACGAAAACTTTAATCGCGTTTTTTTCAAAATACGTTTTTTTTTCTCGCTGTCCAATGTAACTCAAAAAGTAATCAAGATATCAACTTAAAATTTTATAGAGATAGTTTTTAACATATTGGCCTTTGAATGTACCTCAAATTTTGTATTAATTATCACCGAATATATCGTTTTGATAAATTTGTTTATAAAAAAGTGTAATTTTTTTTCCCACTTAAAATTTTCATTTTTCTTTTTTTTCGTTCAAAATAGTTAGGTGCAAAGCGGGAATGAAACGGAATGAAAAAATTAGTGTCTGGTTAATTTCAGTTGATTACAAGAGGCTGTCCATCCGCGGCTCAAACTAAAGGAGCCACGTTTGAGCAGCTGCGGCGCCGCTTTCAAAAAAATTTTTGTATATTCATTTAAGCATAAATATTAGTATGTAATTTATTTTAATATAATAAAAGCTCTCAGTTTTCCGCAAAAACTGATTGAAGAACTCGTTGTCGGGAGGAGCCTTAAGCCCCCCTAAATGATTGTCGGAACTAGCTTGTATTTTTAACTATTCAAAGGCGTATAATAATTAATTGAAGTTAGTTGAGTTAATACGGCGGCCGCCGTAGCCGAATGGGTTGGTGCGTGATTACCATTCGAAATTTACAGAGAGAACGTTCATTCGAATCTCGGTGAAACCAAAATTAATAAAAAAACTTTAGTCTTATAGCGGTCGCCCCTCGGCAGGCAATGGCAAACCTCCGAGTGTATTTCTACCATGAAAAAGCTCCTCATAAAATATATATCTGCCATTCGGAGTCGGCTTGAAACTATAGGTCCCTCCATTTGTGGAAGAACAGCAAGACGCACACCACAAATAGGAGGAGGAGCTCGGCCGATCCCTTTATCCCTTTTGGGCGCTCCTCCTCCTCTTATTGAGACGTGCAAGGTGTTGTGGTTCCACAATTCCAAACGACAGATATTTTTTATGAGAAATTTTCCAATGGCAGGAATACATTCGGAGATTTGCCATTGGTTGCCGAGTGGCGAACGTTTTGGAAATAACTTTTTCTAATATTTTGGCGCTTCATGCACGGAGATTATTTGAATATGCACTACTGCGATTAGTAGCTACGTGCGAACCCGTTCGGATATGACGGTCGCGGTGGGCTCAACTAGTGAAGAGTGAAATTTCAAAAGAAAAATTTGTAGAAAGGCGTGACTAAAACAAAAAACTCAACAATTTAAACACAAATCCACACTTTTATTCTTAAATAAAAAAAAAATTATTTAATTTTTTTCTTTTGTCTAAATTATACCAGGAAGTAACAGGTAGTGTTTGAAATCGATGCTTTATTACGAGTATTCTTAGAATATAATAAATCCGTTTGTATGTAACATAGGAAATGTTTCCAAAAATTAATCAGCTAAACATCAACAACACTTGGCTGTAACAACACAGCACAACTTCCGACACAGCGATTTAACGCAATATTCCACGATTGACAAACTCGCAGCCGCGGCTACGGTGGGCATATGCCGTATATCATATTCAAAAAAATATGGCAATAACAGATTGCAATAAAAAAATTCATTCCAACATATTCCTATTTTTTACTGCCATTTCAATTTCTCAAGTTCTTAAAAACCACCTGATATAACAAAAACAAACTTTCTAGCAAACAAACACAAAAAAACTCATCAAGATCTCTCCACACCCTGAATCCTTCATATAGTCTTCCCAAAATCAAAAAAGAGCTTTGCGGAGAGTTTCCCAAATAGGCAATTTCAGAGTATGTTTGAGTATGTCGCAAAGCAGAAGAGAAGTTAAAATACAGCTGTTAAAATTGGCTTACTCTTTCCTTTTTCTTTGGCCTACTAAACGAGAATGAATAATAATGAGAATATTCATATTTGTGTGAGCATTTGTGGGCGCAACTTAAAAAAGAAATGAAATGCCAATCAAAGTGTGTACGCGCAGAAACTCATGTTGGTTTGCATGCGCGGGCTTTCTGTTAAAGATAACGCTTACCTCTCCATGCCTAGGAACACATATTTGTCTTCAAATGTAAGCATGTATGCCTGCACTTCGTATGTGTGCTAGACTTACATAAGTGCGTTTTTGATTTATGGGACAAAAATGGTTTGCCAAGCCGAGTACTTGAAAAAATAAGAAACCGACAACAACAAAAATAATAATAATATCATACAAAACCAACAAGAAGTCAGAAGACATTATATTTTCCGCCCCCAAAGAGATCACTGCAACTCGCTTGATTTCCTATAATTTTCGCATTTTTCATGCCTTTCGCTGCCATCATCACTCAAACCCGCATTACACAATTTTGTAGGCTGACAGCTGTGAGCTGTATCTTTCATCAGCAAAAACCACCAACACATCAGCAACGCTTTGCCTACGGGCACAAGAGCGAATGCTGTGGACTTATCAAAATCGTAGACTTAGTTTTTGCCTTATTTAGCAAGCACCAGATATTTGCGTTGGCTTTTGTAATCCTGCTCTTGCAGCTGATGTGGTTTTATTTTATTTGTATATGTGTATGTATGTGAGGATGTGTGTATATGTATGTTAGTACAATCGACTCATTTTGTTGTTTTTACAGCGCTTGATTGACACTAAGCATCTTAGCCAAAAGGCTCGTTTTCTTAGTGCCATTGGTAAGTATTTGACTGGATATGCTTAGATAGATACATACAAATATGTAGATGATCCAAATTTCTTTTATTTAAACTTTTTTTTTTGTTTAGTGGCAATATCTAGTGCCGTCGCCAAGGTTATTAATTGTCATAGCATAACGCTAGGTAGTATTTTTTTGGCTTAATCGCTATAATAATCGAGTTGATAATGAAGAAGTAAATTAGTTTTTGGCGTTCTTGAGCGGATAGAAAATAAAGAAAGTTAAGTGCATAAGATATGCTCAGGCTCATAACCCATTGTGATGCCGCTAAATTCTTTCGCAAAATCAATTTGAACTATTTAAAAACTTGAGAACAGATGTTGACTTCTTCAGCGCTGGGGTCTTTTAACTCACAGAAGAACTGCCTGGCTGAAATGGCGAATCATCTTAGGGATACATACGTTTTTGTCTCTGTACTGAATGGACAGTGCAGAACCGATTATCTCTATAACATCTGCCCTATAATTCCCGTCGTGGTCGAAATGGCATGAAGCCCATGAAATATTTTGGCGAAATAACTCAACTCTCAAAAAATGTGTGAAAATAATACTAAATTAAGAATGAACATACCTACTTTTGCTCGATATGACCACCATTTGCCTTGACTATGACCTTGAGACGGTCCAGAAACGAATCGAAAGTTGTCGAATGTGACTTACCGGTATTTTGGCCCCCTCGTGGTTAATGGCTTTTTTCAGCGCCTCGAAACTGGTGAATCTTTCAGCTCGGACCTTGCTCTTCAAAATGCCCCAAAGAGAATAATCCGTCCGATTCGTTCGGAACGTTATTTTTAGCTATTCTTTGTTCAAACGGTCCTATTAAAACGTCCCTGGTCTGCCACCGAAATGTTTGTCTGCCCACGGCTTCAAAGTAACCTCCAGAATACAGAATATTTCCCGATAATATTTCGCATTTACCTTAACGCCAGGCTCGATGAAAACAATTGCAGAGCGCTCATCTGCGGTTACAGCGGCCCAACCCATTACCTGCGGCAGGTGCTGCCTCCTGGTGGTCAATCGATGACTCAAATTCTCGTATGAACGGTCGGTCAAATAAAACCTACCGTTTTAGGAGTTAACGAATTGCTCAATTTGAAAACACAATGTTCGGAAATTGACCACTTTCGGCCAAGCGAAGCAACTCCTTCGCTCTCTCAAGTCTGACTTGTTGCTGCTTTGGTGTGAGGTCATGCGCCTTTTGGATCTTGTAAGGCTTGACTTTGAGACCTTTTTTCAGTATGCGGCGGATGCTACGGTCAGATATTTTCGGTTCTTTCGCTATTTGATTGGCACTTCGTCGGGACTACGCTCAAGCCACTTCTTCACTTTTTGAACCATTTCACGTGACGTTGCAGTCTTTTGATGACCACCTCCATCGCGTTTCGCGATGCTACCAGTATCATTGTAACAAGTAATGGTGCGATAAACAAAAACTGTATTTACTTTAATATGCTCGAGCTCACAAACAATCACTAGTTGGGATTTTCCGACCAAATATAATGCAATCGCACTATAACGCTTGAAATCCATTATTGATTTTCTTTTCTCGCATTTACTCTCGGCAAAATGCTTCTGCGCACTTGTAAACAATACTCTAGACTGTCATTTAGCCAATTAACAGACAGCTGATGCACGGACATCAGCTTGCGCGAGCGGTCTGAAGTTGCTTACCCTGTAATTAAATCAAATTTCATCAAAATTGCATACTTTTAAATTAGAATTTCTGGAAGAATTTTTAGTCGAGGGCAAGTTTTGAACGGCGCAAGAATCCTCTAAAGAAATCTTTTTTTTATTTTTTGCTGACGGTGTTTAGTATTTTCTTCTATATATGATAAAAAAAAAATCAAGCATTCCTTATGTGGAGAAAAACATTCATTTTTATATATTATATTAGAGCTTGAGAACTCAATAAAATTTAGTTTACACAAAATACTCACTTGTCACCAGTACGTTCAAGTGCATTTACGTTTATCCCATCAACAAAGCGGATGCGTTGAAATGCGAATATTCTGCATTAAAATTACAAAGCGACTGCAAGATATGGAAAGAGCGTACAGCGAGCATAACTACAGCACAGTGCAGTACGTTAGTGTGGCATTTACCAGAAGAAGACGTCTAACACTTTGTTAAAATGTCAAATGAAACGTGCCATTAATCATGGTCACACTTACGCTTAACGTCAGTGGCAGCATCAGTAACAGTGAGATAACTGGCACAGTAACAGAGTGGCAGTCTATATAAGTGAGAAAGAAAAAAAAAGACAAAATTATTTCTAGTAAATCTAGCGCCAAGTAATAATACTCTACACTCCATGTATATCAGTTACACTTTTACGAACTGCATCACGTTATTATTGTATGTAGTTGAATAGCTGCGAAATAATATACAAGAACTGCGAAGCTGTATGGTTGCCCTGCAGAGATATTAACTAGTTAGTACTGAACTGAGTAGATATGTTATTTCTAGTGATTTTGAAACCTACATTTGAATGCTTTATAATAAGCAGGTCGAAATGGAATAAAGTAAGCTGCCTGTGATGTGTAAGGAATCACTTTTTCCATTTCGAAGACCTACGTGAGCCATTATGCATGGAATTTGGTACAAACTCCAAAGAGCACATTATTGTTGATTTCTTCCTATCGGAAAGCAATTTAGTTTGCGTTTCTCTTTTTTCTATTCTCTTATAAGGTTAGGAGATGAAAACGTTAGTCCCATGATGGAGAAGGGCTCATATAGGCCTAAAGGTTCATTGTGATGCCACTAGTTTGGACTCAAGTCTCATCTTCTAATTTTCGATATGATCAAGCCATTTAGTGCGACAGAAATCATTAGAGGGAAATCCTCTCCGCTCTCCATGTGCTCCCATTATGATGATGATTCCAAGGCTATTAAAAAGGGCAGTGACCTTGTTCTGTTTCCATTCATTCTGGACCATACCTGTCTTGTCAACTCACAAGAGAACTCGGTGGCCAATTTTTTTTTTATTCATTTATTTATTTATTCCGGAATAAACAATTGTTCTTACTGACTGCATCCTGCAAAAAATTAAATTACAATACACAGTTTAATTGAGCAGAAAAAGATAATTTAGATAATCTCATTAAGTTCATGAAGATAGCGAGCTATAGGAGCATTGCGGTCTTAATTTGTTAGGAAGCTATTCAAATGGAAGGGGTATTTATTACGTAAAGACCTGTTAGAGACCAAAAAGTTAATAATTTCCATAACAGAGGAACATTCAATTTCAAAAAAGACAGCGACAAAACCGATATTCTACTTTATAGTTGCTCAAGATCATTTAAAAGTAGGCGTGATTTATATAATGGGACAGGGTCATAGAAATTGAGGCAAAAAAAAAGTATACTTCAGAAACCCTTCTTAATCTCGTTCAATTAAGTCAATAGAGAATTAGTGGTGACGTCTCCTCATAAACAAGGCTCTGCAAAGTTTGAGCTATTCCTTCTTATAAAAGGAGTAGGTTTTAGATAGAATAAAGTCTACATGATTGAGAAGTGTAAAACGTATACCAAAACGTGGGTACAAAACTACAAGTCGCAATTACTCAATAAACCGTGTAGTCTTCAGCGTTGTTGAGTATAGCCTGGCTAAACAGGACTAGATTTTGCGAGAAAAAAACCGGTTCTTTTCTTCTGACACAGACTGTACTTTTAACTGTTAAATATTTTTTTTCTTTGAAAATATTTTCAAATAAGTTATTGTGGACGTATTTTTTTCTACCAAATTGAGTAATTTCCCGTCATCGATAAAGACAAGGCGAATTGAGTATTATTGGTGGCGCCTTCCCAAAACAGTTACTTTATTTTTCGCGATTTTGAAAAAAATCTGACGCCGATTCCCTTTCCAATACAAAACAAGCGAACAAAACAAACAAAAGGGGAGAAATGACATGTTTTGTGAAAATTCAGCGAATAGCTTCGCAATATTTTGATTTGTAAGATTTAAACTAAACAAACTAATGAAAACGAAGTGAAACCACAAATTAATATATTGGTTCCAAACGCAGATTTTTGCGTAATTTCTTGTGTTTGGTTGTTTCCATTGTTTTCGCCCACTCTTCCTCACACTCTTCCTTCACAAACAAGTAATTATCCTTCCTTTAGTTTGTTTATTCAAGGGCTCTTACGACACAGCGAATTCGGAAGGCGTAACCACGTACTTTATCATCCTTAGATAAAGGTACCAGAGGCTACAGATCTATTGAAGAATTGCTTTAATGGTAGCTAATTTAACATTCAGAAAATGCGACGAACAAAGCTGAACTTCCTAAATTTAATGTATTACCATAAAAATATAGGACCAGGTTTAATATTGTTTCCAACATTTTGAATATACATAGTTATTATATAGAAATTTATTTCAACAATTCAATTTTTTTGAGTATGCGGAATGTAGATCGATCTTATACAGAGCTTGTTTGAGAATAAAGAGATGGTTACAAATCGAGCAGTGTTGACTGAATTAATATCAATTCTCCTCCTAGCCAGCTCCTCCGCTACTCATTTTCGGCACGGTTTTATGTTCAGACAACGTTCATGACGATTTGGAGCCTGTATTGTTGAGATTTTATAGGAGCTTGACTGCCAGAGTAAATAGTGTTCAGTTGTGCTGGCAGACCAGTTCCTTAAAAACAAAGCAATTTTTTTATAGCTCTTAACTCAGTTTAAAAGATACTGTAGTTGTCAAATGCCTTTGCCGACCCTATTATTGAGTCTTGAACTAGTGAATTCGACATCGAACTTACTCCATATTTGAGATTGTGGTGAATACCATGAATTATGCCTATGTGATACTGAACAATTTGCCAACTTGCACTGCTATCGCAGTAACAAAAGTACATTAGATAGCATTCTAGGTTCTAGTTCTATTAGTCTTGCCAAGGCCGACAATTTTCAATTATTATTTATTTTTTATGATTTTTTCACCTTATTAATAATGCACTTTAATTTATCATTTTATCATTCAAAAATTTGATCATTTATTTACATTTTTTATATACATTTACAAAAGCGCACTTTGTATATGCAGACCATAACTTAATTACTATTTAAAAAGGCTTTATCTTCCCAACCAACTCGACTTAACCAACTAAACCCTAAGTACACTGCGTCGTCAGAAGCTAAAATATACGACCCATGAACTCGAAAATTTACAGTATTTTCAGGAATTTTTTTTTTTACAATAAAAAAAATGAAAAAAGATATTTAAATTTTTTAGGCTTATTACTTAACATCTTTTACATACAAAAATTAAAAAAAAAATGTGTTTCAATTATAATAATTTAAAAAATTACGCTGAAGTTGGCCCTCCGAAAATCGAAAAAACTTATTAATCAGTATGACTGTAGTTATGTCTCATACTAGAATAAAAAATAAATAAAAAAATATGAAATTATTGAAATAATAATATAATTCTAGTACGGATATAGTAATTGATGTTGTGAATAACATATTAAAAATCAGTCGATTCGGTTGAATAGTTTTTTGTTTTTGACAACACCAGGTCAAAGTCGTTTCCAGATAAATGAGTTTAAAATTTGAGGTGCGGGAGCGCGCGGACCACTCTCTACCTATTTAATGGGCTGGAGAAGCTATAATATTAGGAATTACCGCATGAGAATTTCACAGTTAATTCTTAAGATACCAAACTTTCGAAATATGGAATAAACAATAATATGGAATAAAAAAAATCGATTTTGTGAAATTTCTAGACCACCGTAATATCTAGAACGTCCATTGGTTCTTGTGCAGCCATACGGGGACTATAGTTTCAACTGTGGCACTGAGTTGCTATTTTCGGTCCTGACCATCATCCCAACCTAATCTAAACCGAAATTTTCCCAGCAGGGTATTTGAAATGAGTGTAAAAAAGTAAAAGCTCTGATTGCAAATGTGCTCATGAATTCTTTGTCTGATGGTGTGCGTTGTCATTTGCTCTCACTTTTGCTGCTAGCTGACATGCAGAATCCCCTTCATGTCGACATCGATGCGATATATAGTAGCAGAAGTCGCAACAGTGGCAACTATGCTTGGTGCCGCCAGCTGTGTCATTTACCATTACACCTATCGCCTGAGGAAGTAATTTCGCTGCCTGTCTTTTATCAACTATCTTCCATTGCTGTCTTATTTTTTACTATTTTTTAGAGATATTATTTTTAAACCGGGCACGATGGTGAGCTACAGGAACATGACTTTGTTTGTGGAACTGTTATTTGCAATAGTATACTGGAATTAAATTAGCGACGGACATATACGCATATAATATACGTACTATATATATAAATGTTTGACATATAAATATACAGACATTCTATATTCAATGTAACAAAAAGTGGTAAGATCCTGCAACATGGTCTTCGCTCAAACTTTGCAAATGGGCAAAATTCCTGCTCGTGCTGACAGAAGTGGGCTTACATTTACTTCACAGAAGTTATGGAACTGGCAAGAATCCAACAAAAATCCCTAACAAACCGTATTAAAACCTTTGCGTAAAATTAATCATCCAATTTTATTTTTGAATACATTTTTTACTATACATAAAAAATTGATTTTGAGTGATGGAAATTTTTTTTAACTTTTACGCACTTCATTGCTTGTATGTTTGTATTCTGCAGCATTTTAGTTTATATATACAATATAAATATATATGTATATATATTTGGCACGTACATCCGGTTTTTTGTGTTTCGCCGAGCTCTTCCTCCTATTTGCGGCGTGCGTCTTGATGTTGTTCAAAAAATGGAGGAGTCTACAGCTTTAAGCCAACTCCGAACGGCAATATTTTTATTAGGGGCTTTTTCATGGCAGAAATACAGTCGGAGGTTTGCCATTGCCTGCCGAGGGGCGACCGCAATTAGAAAAAAATGTTTTTTTTAATTTTGGTGTTTCACCGAGACTCGAACCTACTTTCTCTCTGAATTCCGAATGCGAGTCACGCACCAACCCATTCGGCTACGGCGGTCGCCAAGTTTTAGTTGACAAGTATCAGTATTAAAATCGAATTTTATATGAGGTTTTGAAAATGTTTTTTTTTTTTTTTTTATTTGATAAAAAATAGGAAAAACTAGGAAATGTGCACATTTTTCTTGCGATTAATATTTGCATGTTAAATGTAATTAATACCTCCGCTGTCTTCTAGACGTATCTCCCTACCAAGAACCACTACTTTGCATTCCAAAATATACCCTCTTGCTTCAAATTAACCAAAATGTCTATCGCTTTTCTAACCCCTCAATGTTCTAATTGCTCCTCAAGCAACTGCAACAGTTCAAGGTTTCACAGCAAGTAGTATTTCAATGCCAAAACGCATGTACAACGTAGCAATACTTAATAGCAAAATACAAAAATTCACCATAAAATGAATGCTTGTAAAACGAATTACAAGGTTACCAAGGCGCATGCCAAATTTTCCCTCTGGTGCTGACATTGCTGCTAAAACTCAATCTAAACGGTTGCACGTTGCACGCTGGCCTGTAAGGATACCGCAAGAGAAGCATATATGTATGTGTAAACAATCTACAACTGCCACAGTGGCACTAATAAGCATTGGAAGTATTTGGGTGGTTGGAAAAGTGTTGCAGTCCGTGTTGATTATTTATTTTAACAAGGCTTGAAAAAATATTTACAGCTTTCGCAAACTTATTTCCTCTTTGGTATTTGGCTGAAACCAAATCGAAATAGCAGCTTTTTGCGCAGTTTTCAGTTGGCCTTGAACGCAAAACCTTACACATAAATTTTCAATTAAGCGATTCCGCACACATATATTCAATACAGCGATTCGATGTGAAGTGATCCAAGTTTCTTGGATATTGTCTTTAATTCTTTTTAAAGTTTAAAATTTAAATTTGTAGACTTAACTATAGTAAGAAATTATGAAACAAATTGTATAGGATTTAGATTTATGCAATGTTGAAAATTTTGGTATGGAGTTTTTTAGAATCAAATATCTTCAGTTCTTTTGGACATTTTAACAAAAAAAAAATTAAATAAAAAATAAACAAATAAATAAAAGAATTTAAAGTTTTTATAACACAAAATTTTATTAAAAGAAAATATTTGGAAATAAATACTATATTTTTTTCCAATATTAAAAAAAATCAGTTTGCCAGTTTGCATTTCAGATTCTTTCATTTTGTTTATTTAATTTTATTTTTTTTTTATTTATAAAAAAATTTTGTTAGTCAATTGTGATAAATTCTTTTTTCTGATATTTTTATATTTATAGCCTTTTCTGTGCTCAGTATCACTGCGAATTTCATGTGGAATTCCCATAACTTGTCAAGTATATTCAAATATGAACAGAAAATCAATTAAAAATTCCTGCTGCTTCGAACGATTTGCGTAATTATGAAAATGAGATTATTTCCTATGTATATGATATGGTGGAATTATTAACCAATTTTGCAAAGGTGAAAAACTTGGTGTTTGCAAGAGAAGAAATAAATATAGTACAAAGGCAAATTCAGAATCAATTCTTTAGCCAATTTTTTAAACAATGAGAAGAGTCATGCACAGAAATTTGTATTTTGTTATTGCAGTGCTGTATCCTCAGCTATTTCAATCATATTTGCAATTTTTATTTCCGACCTTGGGCAAAAAGTAAGGTGAACTTATTTATCAAACTTCGCGGGATTCAAATTTCGCTCTAGTTATTTGTTTCATGAGTTGGCAGCACCGTTAGTAACATCTGGGCCAACTTTCATGTGAATGGCATTATCAGTAATATATTTACGCTTGTGTTTACCAAACGACCAAGAGTGCATTTTTCGATTTTTACAATGTCTGATTTGATTGAGCAGAGAAGTGCCATCAAATTTTGTTTGCGGAATGAAGTTTCGGCTACGGAAACGAAAAATCGTCGGTTGACTGTTAAAGACCTTACTGATATGATCGGAATATCAGAAGGATCTGTGAAAACCATTTTTAAAGACAATTTGGGCCTACGAAAAGTCAAATCTCGTTTGGTACCGAAAACTCTCAATTTCTTGGAAAAAAGTCGTCGCGTTGATGTGTGTGAAACAATGATTTCAGACTATCAGGACAAGCTCAAATGCATCATTATGGGAGATGAGACTTGGACTTATGCTTACGACCCTGAAACAACCGACCAATCAAGCGAATATCCTGCTAAAGGCGAGGCCAGACCGAAAAGAGCACGTCAAAGTCGTTCAAGAATATAGGTCATGATGACAGTTTTTTTCGATTTTCGTGGTTATAAGGAATATTATTTGAGCGTTATGCGTCGTTTACGTGAAGCAATTCGTCTAAAAAGACCAGAATTATGGGCCAACAACTCTTGGTTTTTGCATCACGATAATGCACCGTCTCACACTGCACTCGTTCTTCGTGACTATTTCGCCAAAAATTCCACGCTTATCGTTCCGCAACCACCGTATTCGCCTGATTTGGCTCCGTGTGACTTCTAGCTTTTCCCAAAACTCAAGAGACTACTCCGGGGATATAAAAGCTGAATCGAAGAAGGTGCTGATGGCTATACCGGAAATGGACTATTTGGCATGTTTCGGGGATTGGAAAAATCGTTGGCATAAGTGTATTTCATCGAGAGGGGATTATTTTGAAGGGGATGAAATTGATTTACAAGAATAAATAAAGATTTTTCATTTTACAACCAAATTCACCTTACTTTTTGCCCACAGAGTAAATTAACTAATCATTCAAAATGTCAAAATTTATGAATCCTTACCCCAATGAGGTACCAATAGCTTTTTTTTTAAACATTACTATAATATATGAAGATCGGAAGTCAATTCAAAAAGTGAGTTTATGTAATTTCTCTTTTTAATTAAAATAAAATTAAATATCTATTTTTTGTTTTTGTAATATTTTTAATAATACCGCTACAAAAGAAATAGGCGTGGCTTTTCTGAGAGTAAACTATGTACCGCGTTCCACTAAAGTACCTTTTTTTATATAGGAGCACTCTTTCTATTTTTTGGCAAATAATTTATGAAGCCATACTATACGAATTATCATCATATTGGCATAACAGTCCAGGGTAGACCATTGCCTCCCCTACACTCCGCTGTCGCTCTGTGTTGTGGGACTCTCATCTTTCGTATATCATCTTCTACGTCTTGTAACCAACTGCGCAGCGGTCGGCCTCTCTTTCTCGCCCCTTCTGGTTTTGCGTGAACAACTTTTTAGCCGTTCTTTCTTACTCATGCTTAGGATGTTTTTATACCAACGAAATATTTGCGACTTTATAAACCGCGTTACATTTCACCTCGCGATTAAAACACTGCATTCGTGGTTATACCATATAAGGTATGTACCGACTTCTAATCGTTTAGGTCAGAATATTTTCCTAAACACTTTTCTTTCGAATCGCATCAGTAAATTAACGAAATTAACTGTAAGGATCCATGTTTCATAACCGTAGGTTAGAACCGGTCTTATGATAGTTTTGTAGATGGCATAAGTTTGTTATGCCCAAAATATGCTCTGTTAGCTGCTGAATGTGGTCTTGTATTGATAAGGACGAATCTTTAGTTATGCTGAGTACATACTACGCCCAGATGTTTAAATTCCTGTATGCACTCATAATTATAACTTACGATTCTGATGTGACTATCTTGAAAGGATCTCGTCACGTAATTGGTTTTTTCTTCATTTATCTTGCTTGGCGCTATGCATTTTCTTCCAGATACTGAATGCGCGCGAGTTTTTTATATGAAGAAAGAAAAGTAAAACAAAAAAAAAAAAAAAAACAAAAAAAAAAAAAAAAAAAAACTATCAACACTAATTGTGAAATATATTACATTAGACTTGCACACTCGTGTTTTTCTGTTTACAAGGCTTCTCCAATGTAGATGTCAGCGTCATAGCATTACCCCAGCTTGTGTTTAAGGAGGATAACTCTGCTTCTCTGAAGAATTCCAGTCTAGGACCATTCTTGTGATGTTGTGGGACGGTTTTCTAAGACTTTTGCCTATCCAACTCCATTTCCTGCATGCTAGCTCACGTAAGATGAGCTCCTCGTTCATTTGTCTCTAGAGTTCTTCATTACTTACGAGTATTATGTTGTGGAAGAATAACCTGCATATTATCCTCAAGCATTTGTTGGTGAGGCATTAAAATTTCACTTCCATATAGCGTCGGCTTGACACATGCGTTGGTGGTTCTGGAAGTTTTCGAGTTTGCCCAAATTTTCCAAAAGCACCCGAATGCAGCCCTTGCCTTGCTCAATTTGTTGCTGGCGTCTACCTCCGCGCTGCCGTCCATCGCTATAGTGCGGCCCGGATAGCAAAAGCTATCAACGAACTCCACTTCTTTGCCATCTATCATTACATGGTTATTGTTTGTGTGTGCGACGTTTATTTCCAGCCCGACTTTGCGTCCCAGCGTTACTAGTTCGTTCGCCTTCGCTTGCATATCGGACAATTTGGGCTATAGCAGACAAACTGCGTTAGCAAAATCCAATCCTTCAGTTATCCGCTGAGAAACCAATAATACCTCTGCGATGTACTTGCATAATATTACACCAAAATTCAGTGGGCTATGAAACTGCAAACTCCAAATTTTTCTAAAAATTCTAAATACAGGTAAAAAGTTTGAAATTTTCATGGAAAGTTTTTAATTTTCTTAAATTTTGTACAAATTTTTAAACTTTAAGTTACGTGGGTTTTGTAGTATTATGAACTATGTTTTTATGAAAAAATAGAAAAACTTATTAACTAGAAATAAATAAATAACCAAAACTTCGCAATTTAGCGCGCTGCTATTATTGTGAATACAGGTGTACGTACCTAACATACAGGTGCATGCTGCTATGCCACTGCTTAGTGCTTAATTATTCGTTTATTTAAACCGACTGTACCTTAAACGACTCTACCATCAACAGTGAACTATATTAAAGTTGGAATAAATGTCGAACAACCGCAGGGGCGGGCGCACATTGACGCCTTTTGCCCTGCTTAGCAATAAATACTACAAAAGGAAGAAGATGAAATATTTCACGTCGTATCAAAATAATGCCTACGTACATACACATATAACTTTGCAGATCATAATCGAATGCAGCAATTTAAATATGCAAATACGTCTAAACGACGTTATAGCACAAACTACTTAAGAAAGAAAAAACAAAAACAACAAATAAATAAAAACATGGGTAGGATACACATGCGCTCAACAGGCAAATGCAAATTTAACCGCGTAAGGTCATAAAACAGTGCGTGACTGCTGTGCGCGGGATGGCCTTCCCTCCTTCAAGGTATGAAATAATAAAGTTGAAAAGCAGTCTGAGGTAGTGCTACAGGAAATATGCTGGAATGCTTGAAAACATTTAAGGGTTTCTCATATTTTCTCCCCTCTATTACTAGAGAGAAGCTGTTACGCTTTTATTTTACTTTATTTTTTTTAGAATAGTTGTAAGTGCACGCCGCTTTTTACAGCGCTAAAACGAGAAAAGTGGAATATAGACTATCGCGCATGGATCTTGAAATACAGCATTTGTATGCAGCACGCAGCACTTAATATACATAACTACGTAAGCGTATCTACACCACTTCTGCCACTGCATACTTATGGCAGTGAATCATTATGCGGCAACGAATTGGCGACGGCAAACTTGCCAAGCCATCAGCACGTCGACGACAATCGCCACCATCAGCCACACGATTAGTTTGTCATAAACAGAATTGGTCTGTGGCGAAGATGCAGCCTCTCAGGAGTACGAGGAACGGCTACAGCTGCTAACGCAGTGGCAATCACACAACTCGTAATGCTCAAATACGGAAGAAGCGATATTCACGTGAACGCCATCATAACCAAATTGGTGTTAGTTTTGAAACTGCTAAGTATGCTTAGCTTGAGACCGCAGGAGTTCATTAGAGAAATGGCAAGTACATAATGGAATTCGATTATAATCACGCATTCACATATGTATGTACGAGTACATAATCAAATATCCTCTACTGATGAACTTTGCTTTGTTTTGTGAACTCAATATATGCAAATGCTAAGGCGTTATTGTGTCATAGGCTGACCCCAATATATTTTCGTCTTATTAGATGTTCTTTGTTTTATAATTTACTATACAGGGTTAGCGGAGAGTCGCACTCGAAGCTTAAGATCATTAAGATCATTATTTTTTAAGAATTTCTTTTTTTGCCACCGAATGGCTTGGTGCGTGACTACCATTCGGGAGTACATAGGTTCTAGTCCCTATGGATGGAACAGCAAAATGTTTAAAAAAGTTTTTTTTCTAAAAGCGATCGCACCTCGGCAGGCAATAGCAAACTTCCGAGTGTATTTCTGCCATGAAAATGCTTCTCATAACACTCATTTGCAGTTGGGAGTCGGCTTAAAATTTTTGATCCCAACATCAAGTCGCACGCCACAAATAAGGGGAAGAGCTCGGTCAAACACCTAACAGAAGTATACGCGCCAATTATTTATTTTTTTTTTATTTCTTATTAATTAGGTTATACGACATGATGTCCAAAGCAGCAACGGTGATATTAAATTTCAAAGATTATTTTAAAGAAAAATTTTCTTTTTTGTTATTTTGCATGCCTATTTTTTTAATCTTAGTGTGGCTGTTTGATAAAATTTTGAATTTATTATTTTTCACTAAACTCGGGAACTACTAAACCTGCATCATATATCCAAACTTTCTTTTGGTTTCTACCACTTCATTTGTTTGGCATTTTCGAAAGTTACTCGCATTACAATCAATGCGAGAATCGATCAGCGCGTAAATATTTTCATAGCAATAACAGAGGTCGTATACAGGGTTTGATTGAAAAGTAACGAGTCTTATTTATTTTTAATCAGTTTTATTAAACCTTTTGGCTTATACAGCTAAAATTCTTCAAAATAGGACCCTTGAGCGTCAATACACCGCTGGTAGCGGTCCTTCCACTGCAGGAAACATTTTTTAAACTCATCCGCCGGAATCGCGTTCAATTCGGCTGTCACAGTTTTTTGGATCGCCTCGATGGAGTCGAAACGCCTCCCCTTCAGCTTTCTTTGCAGGCGCGGGAACAAGAAGAAGTCCGGAGGGGACAGGTCTGGACTGTAGGGAGGGTGGAAAAGCACCGGAACCCCCATCTTGGCCAATACGTAAAAAAAACGTTGCTCCAACGATCGCTGCATTTTCGCCACTGCAAAATCCTAACACACTATTAAAACAGCTTTCACGCGCGGAGCGATGTTGCCAGCGAACTGGGACCGATTTCTAGTGGAAGGGGAAGGTCCAACGACCGTTTTCCCCCACCAGCCAATTTGGTCGATCGCTTGGTAGACGCTCCGCGTGGGAAGGCTCATTACTTTTCAATCAAACCCTGTAAGTCGGATAGTTCTGCTGTTGAAACCTGAATATTTGAGTACGAGCCCGAAATACCTAAAAAAAAATTCAGAAATGAGTGGAAAGAAGGAGAAAGCGACGAAGCCCAGGTGGAGTTGCTTTAGTGGGATATCGTATCCAAGTCGATACCTAGAATTTAAGCAGTTCTTAAATAGCGATCATTTTCATAATAAATCTCAATAATTTTAACGCGTTGTGTTATCGTATTAGTGTCCATGGTTAAAATTGAATATCTGATCCGCTACTAATATTTAGGAGTCTCTTTAGTTTATATGAACATCCACATATATACGAAAAATAATTTTCCAGACTTAGTATTACATAGCAAATAACACCTTTCAGATGAAAATACCCTTAAAGCCATGACTCAGAAAATGCACTCATTTCCATCATCATTCTCTCCCTTCTGCAGTTCGATAGTAACTACAACAAAAGCTTTCAAAATATACATATTTGATTCCTTATTTTGAGAGCTCTACCTTAGTGGCGAGCAATCAGCCTTTGGTTATAGTACAGAGTCGTCGCCTTTGCTGACGATACAGAGTGCGAAAGCAATTATATTATTCGTCTTCAATAAGCTGTCATGTAAACTTACGCCGAGTGGCGTTCCATTCTCAAACATCTTGACGGAAAATAAAAATTATTCAAAACAAATATTGCTTCGTCTTGAGCATTATTCTTCTTACACTTTTCAGTTTTCAAGAGTGTCCATTAGTTGAAGAATTCATCCTCCACTCCGAAATATTCGCAAAAGTGTATGGAGTTAAAGATGATAAGACAATTCAATGAGATCATACAAAGAAATTTATAGTCCATATCAAAACAACTTCAAAGGCGATAGTCTCAGTACTTTGAGGTAATCTAGAAATATTAATAACACCATCATGGGTCGCTGGCCCTACGCTTCACCGGGAGTTAAAGAATATTACATATATATGTAAGTATGTATATAAATATATGTATGGTGCGCATAGCTGAAATATCTATGATAGTCGCGTTTTCGATGTATAAGTTGAAAATATGGTCACATGTAGATTTCATATGATGGTACCATATATGGAGAGCATTTGATGAGATCGTGTGATGATATAATGCGTTGCTAACATGTGATGATATCGTATGATGAGATCGTGTGATGATATCGTACGATGAGATCATGTGATGAGATCATGTGAGTATATCATATGATGCGACCATGTGATGATATCATTTCAAGCCAACTGCAAAGGGGAAAATCTTCCTTATTAGACCCATTCTCTAAAACTCGAAACGATCTTCGGAAAATTTATAAGATTTAAAATTAATACCGTGAGCGTGTGCAATATAATTGAGGCGATCCAATTTATTAACAATTTTAGCTATTAAATGTAATTGTCACTTTTTTCGTTCAAAATTCTAACTATATATATTAAAACATGCTATATCTACTTTTTTTAGAAAACTATTAATACGCAGCTATTCAGCTTATAAAATTTTTGTAATTTAATTAATTTTAGTACAATAAAGTGCAAGATCAGGGGTAAGAAATTTCCTGGAGTTTTCCTAATTTTCTTCCTCTTACGGTGGTAAGCATTTTCTTTATTTAAACATAAATGTCTTGTCGTGTCAATAAGCTATTATATAAAAATGCCTATCAATCATATTTTAAAAAATAGATATACATATATATGTTCGAATATATGTATATATAATTACACCCTTTTTTGGGTGTTTGGCCGAGCTCCTTCTCCCATTTCATATTACACTCGGAGGTGTGAAAACTTTTTTTAGCATTTAGTGTTTCGAACGGACCTCAGCATGAAAGTCACACATCAACCCACTCGGCTACGGCGGCCACTTATATATTTTTAGTTTTTTATCAATTTAATTTTTTTTTTGCTTTATTATACAATATTTGCTTTTATTATTCTATTATAAATGTAAAAAGAATTTCACACGAAGAACTTTTTTAGAAGCAACTGATAACTGATGGTATACAGATGTATTTAGGCACAGTGCGAATCGAAGACCGCGTCTTCTCTCACTAAAAAGAGCTCGCAATAGTAAAGCTTGTTTTTTCGTGGGATCCCCAGGGTAAGCTTTCTAAGCATCTAATAATTTAACGTACTTATACTTTTCAGAATACCTCAGCTTAAGCTAACCTATCGACCTGATAATGTTTTTGGAAGTGGTCGCTGTTTTATTTGTGTTTATTAAAAATGGTGTAATTTACTCATCCCAGCGCTGAATGCACACACATATGGGATGGAAGGAATTGTACTAGTTTCAAAGTGACTAGAAATGGGCGAATTGGAAAATGACTTAGATTGTACGTGAAACTAATTGAAACTCAAAGAGAGAGTGTAATTAAAAAGCAGAAATTATTGTTAATATTATTAATATTTGTAAGTGATGAATATAATAAACCCTAACTTAATTAACACACTGGCTGCTAGAGCCTTCCAGAAGAAGAAGAAAAATCAAATTTAGTCAAACAACAAATTTTAACATAAGAAATAAATTGTGTAATTTTTTTATTCTGACTTATTACCAAAACTAGTAATTTTCACCAAATCTCGGACTATAATTTTCTCACTATAATTTGCTCTTTAATGAACTATTTAGTTCGGTAACCAGACAGACAATTGCAATTTCGTAAAATATTGCCCTCTTTTAAATACCAATGGCCAGCACTGATAAAAGATTCCAGACAGAGTACTTGAATTGTGAACTACTTGACAACTAGTTGATTTCACTGCAGGAACACGAAACGAAATTTAAAATAACCACCTACATACGCACCTACAAAATCTATAAGAAAATACAAGCACAAATATAAAAAAACAGCCTAACAGAAAACTGAATGCAATATCAAGAATAAATAAAACAAAAAGTAGGTATGGAGAACAAAAGTTTTCACACATAAATGCCGAAGTAAAGCACAACAAATGAAACTGCAGAAATACTTAAAAACAAATGAAAACTGCGAACTTTTGCCACAAAACAGCACTCTTAATAATTCCAACATTTCTTTGTGCTTTCTTTCAGGAACAAGAAAAGCGCAAATTAAAAATTTCTGCACGTTCCAACATGAAAAGTTTTGCATGGGAATGTTCATGTGTCAGTATAAGTTTATGTATGTATACGCATGAAACCAGTAGTACTCGCATTCATATTTACATTTAACCACCCACTCACACACACACACACTAGCATTCACTCATTGTGACATATTCTGCGGTTTTCGCCGACTGGATATTTCCTTGATTGCTCTTGTTTGTAAGAGTTTTTGTTGCCGACTCTGTATTTATTATTATACTTTTTCCACATTTCTTTTTTCGTCCTTCTTTTCATTTGTACCACTATACAAAAACAATCACATATACACTCACACAAAAACTACATACAAATATCACTTGCTGCTGCTTCATGTTGGCGTCATGATAGTTCATAATTCACTGCCAAACTGAATGTTTTGTCAGACATTGGCCACCCGCACCATAGTTCGATGTCGTGAGTAGGTTGTTTGCACACAATATATACGTCCATACGACAACCTATATTTGTGTGTGTATGAGTTTTGCCACAGTAGAAAAAGCAAACTTGTGTAAATACGAGTATACGCTGATGTGTGAATGCGGAGTACGCCTCTACTTACTTGGCCTTGTTTGTGTGCCATCAATGAGCACAGCTTTGCATTCCAAGAATCATCTTTGTATTTATATAGGATATAAGCACACATACATACATACACATACATACGTACACATACTTCCAAGCAGGAGCACAGCCAGAAAAATTTTGGGGGAGGCGGCTTTTATATACAGTTTTTCCAGAAAGTAATTTAGTTATAGCAAAAAGTTTCTTTCGAGATCTCCATCTCATCTAATTTATATCCTGCTATAAAATTTTAAATACTATAAGAAATTATTGTGAGATTTACAAAATTCAACCCTTCATAAAAACTATAAGCATTTTTGTTTTTCTTAACAAACAATTATTATTTTTTTTTTGTAAGTGAATGAAGTGTGGAAAAAGTCAATAAAAAATTTTTAATTTCTCAAACAGTAAATTAATCATAAAAGATATTTTTAAGTAAATGTACTATTAAAAATGCAAAACACACACACACACACGTTCAATATGCCAAATTTATTACCTGTTAAATAAAATAAAATCTCGTTTACTTCCTCAAAATCTCCTTCTAGCAAAACATACTAAAAAAATAATAATTTTTCAAAATACAAAGAAATGGTGGATCCACAGAAAAGGGAAATAGTGGTTCGCAAATTTTTTCTGAACTTTGTAACGTTGCAGAACTTCGGGCGCTAAATAACTGTACTAAAAAATTAAGCATTTTTATAATGCAAGATATTCGCAAATGAAAATTTGAATTTTGAAAGTGTTGCTTTTCTATGAGTATTTATTTCGGAAACCAAAAGTCCCATAAGAAAAAATTTTGGATACAAAATTTTTGGAAAATTAAAAACTTTTATATTATTAACAAATAAATGGCTTTCCAATAACAGGTGTTATTTTGAATAGCCCCCTATTTCGGTAGATGTCACTTGAAGCTGTGATTTTTTGATATTTGACAAGTAGAAACTACGCCATTAATAAAAATGGAACGATACACGCTTAAACAACGCTTTAAAATTATTAAAATTCACTATAAAAATGCTGAAAATTTAGCAGAGACGGGTCATTGGGTCATTTTGTCGGACCGTAATACAGAAGTTGGTGAAAAAGTTCGAGCTGTTGAGACAAGTCAGTGATGCGAAGAATAAAACCCGTGCACGTCGCTCAAGAAAATATGAAGAAAACCCAGGTTTGTCCATTCCTCGTCGTTCCTTGGAATTAGGCGAACGTCATTACACCGTATTTTGCATAAAGATTTGGGTCTTAAGGCTTATAAAGTCCAGTTAACACAAGAATCAATGCATGGAAATGATCCGGAATTCCATCGAAAAATCATCTTAAGTGATGAGGCCCATTTCCACCTCGGTGGCGTCGTCGGCAAGCAAAATTGTCGGATCTGGGGCTTAGAAAATCCAAGAGTTATTATTGAAAAGCCTCTCTATCCTCAACGTGTGACTGTTTGGTGCGGTTTATGGTCCGGCGGAGTCATTGGACATTACCTTTTCGAAAATGAAGCTGGAGCAACAGTTACGGTGAATGGATTGCGCTATCGAGAGATGATTAACGATTTTTTATGGCTGGAATTGAATGGTATTGATCTGGCAACGTTTATTTTCAACAAAACGGCGCTACGTGTCACACAAGCAACGAAACCGTTGATCTTTCACGGACCTCCAATAACACCTTACCCTTAAACCCTACAGTTAAAAAAATGTATTTAAAATTTTTACAAATTTTTAAACTTTTTTGCTTTAAATTTTTTTGTTAATAATTTATTTTTTATTGAGAAATAATATGTGTAATATAAACTTAATTAAACAAAAATTTCTTCATTAAGAATGTAATATTTTATTAAAAAAGAAATTAAAAAAAAAATTTAAACACTAGTTTTTATTGTTTATATATCACGATATTTTGGAATATCATAGATTTTCCGCAATAAATATTTTCTTAAATTTCAGCTTTCATTAAAATATACTGAAATTTTAAATCCTGGTCTTCGCAAAAGAAATATTATCTTATTAGTTGGTATTTTTAGTTGTTTTTTGAGAAAAATAATTTTCAAGAATTCTTCATTCTGTAAAGCAGCAAAAATGGTAAGACTACTGGGCTTACCTCTGGCAAACCATACCAGTTTTGTTGATAGTCAAGCGGCAATCAAGGCACTCAGCGCACATTAATTCAAGATGTGTTAAAGAATACCGAAGGTCGCTCTCGCTCATCCAACAACACAACACCAAACTTTGTTGGGTCTCCGGCCACTCTGGAGGGGAGGGAAAAGGAAGAGCAGATGATTGTGCAAGGTAAGGTTCTAAGCTTGACCTTCAGGGAGAGATGGAGGGCATAAGCATTCCTCTAAACGAACTGTGCACTGCGATTGACTTGAGCGTAATCGCGGAAACCAATAGAAGCTGTAGACTACTAACTGCAGGGTCCCCAAAGCGGTTTGCTCAAAACTGAATGTGAAAAGTACAAAATGTCTCTTTGGATTCAACAGATCAACTACTAGCGTCCTCATAGGGGCTTGCGAGATAAAAATTGTTTCAAATCTCAAATTTTCATTTGCCAATATCTTGCAAAATAAGAAAATTTCTTTTTTTATAATATATATAAAATTATATATATTATAATTATATATAAAAGAATTCGAATATTGTAAAACTAAGTCGTGCTTTAAAAAACTTTCTCTTAGACATCTAATAAAAAAAGCCCTCCTTGTATGCGCTCCTGCTTCAAAACATGTGCCCTTGCGGCAATAAATCGAGTATTGTGTTTCTATTCCATGCCACGCGCCGTTTTTCCCCTTTCATCAATACTTGGTATTTAATTTTGTATACCCTTGGGAAGAAGACACAGATTGCTTTAAGCGTACCTAATTTTGGCAATTTTTGTATTCATATATTTGAACTTTTTAAAGCCAAATGCTGCAACAAATTAAATAGAATTTAATTATTCTATCAGACGTTGCTTTGGGAAACTTTGTTTGCACTTGGCCATGTCTGAAATTCTACTACAACTTCAAATTAGTGAAAAAATTAAAGTAACGAGTTTTGAGATTTCATTGTAGTTTTGGTAATTTTATTTTAATAATTAATAACGTTTCCGTAAAATCAAAAAAATATTCAAAAAGATCGCTTGTGACTTTAATAAAGGCTACTAAGCAACCGGCCATTGCATATTAGGGCAAATTATCACTTTTTCTGTGTGATTGGTTTTTGAAAAATAAGAAATACCGTCACACAGCACTGAGTTAAAGCCCCCCGATAATTTTGTACTACGCAATTGCTTGTTAGCTCAGTTTTGCTTATTGAACCTCAACTTTTCATGCATTGTGCTATAAGGGAACTTATAGTCTATAAATACAGGGTGGGCCATATAGCGTTTGCTTTTTGAACCACCTATTTTTTTGAGAATGGTAACACAAATGACATGTCAAATGTGTTTATAATTTACTTAAAGGTTTGACATTTACGAAATGGGTTGCTATACGCTTGAAGAAAATTGGGAAATATTGAAAACCTATTTCCAAAAAGGTGAGTCTTCTTCTTCTTTCCTGATTTTCACATCGGTGGCTACGTCAATAAACAAAATTGTCGGAGTTGGGGCTCAGAAAATCCACACGTTACTGTAGAGAAGCAAATGCATCCACAACGAGTCACTGTTTGGAGCGGTTTTTGGTCTGGCGGCATCATCGGGCCATTTTGTTTTCGAAAATGAGCGAGGAGCCGCGGTTACAGAAAATGGCGAGCGTTACCGTGACATGCTCAACGAGTTGTTTCCAAAAATTGAAGAGGATGACATGGACGACATTTGGTTTCAACAGGGCGGTGCAACTTGTCACACTGCCAAAGTTACACTCGAACTTTTGGCTACCGTTTTTGAATTCCGATATCAATTGGCCGCCTCGGAGCTGTGATTTAAGCCCGTTGGACTATTTTTTGTGGGGTGCCGTTAAGGACAAATGCTATGCGAACCATCCAGAGACGATTGATGCTTTAAACACGAAATCGAAGTTGCCATTCATGAAATTGGAGCCCAAACAATCGAAAATGTGCTTTAAAATTGGGTTGATCGAATGGCCTACTGTAAAGCCAGTCGTGGCAATCATTTGAACGATATTATTTTTCATTCATATATTTAATCCTAAAATCGTATCTGACTGAAAGATCATTTTACGTGAAAGTGAAAGATGAAACATCTAGCATTGCATACATCAAAGCTGGGGTACCTCAAGGAAGCGTACTCGGTCCAGTTCTTTATACTATTTTCACATCAGATATGCCAGTAACTGAAAATATACTTATTGCAACATATGCTGATGATACCGCTTTTCTTGCTTCAAGTTATTCTCCAACCGAATCTACCTCACTAGTACAAATTGCATTGAATTACTTGCAGGTCTGGTTAGACTGCTGGAAGATTAAAGTTAATACCAACAAATCTGTACATGTTTTATTTACACTACGGCGAAATGACTGTCCTGACTTGCAGATCAATGGAAACATTATTCCTAAATGTAACAGTGTAAAATATTTAGGCTTACACCTAGACAAGCGATTAACATGGAAGTGTCATATACAAGCTAAAGCTAACCAATTAAAAATTAAAACAAGAAAACTCTATTGGTTGCTTGGACCTAAGTCACCACTTTACCTTGAAACCAAATTATTATTATACAAAGTCCTATTGAAGCCAGTATGGACATATGGCGTACAACTTTGGGGAACAGCCTCTAATTCTAATATAGAAATCTTACAAAGATATCAGTCGAAAACCCTTCGATTGATAACGAGTGCACCCTGGTTCATTACCAATAAAGCCATTCATTCAGACTTACATATTCGTTTCATAAAAACTGAGATTAAAAGATTCAGTACAGCATATTTGCAAAGGATAAGTTATCATGAAAACCCGCTTGCAATAACTCTCTTAGATGAAACCAATGAAATAATAAGACTGAAAAGACAACATGTTTTAGATCTCCCATTTCGTACCTAATCACTATTATTAATAAGTTTACAACATATTCATATAACGTTATCACATGTATAGCCTTAACTTGGTATAAATATATGTATTACATATAAGTATATTATTATTGTTTTCACTGGAGATCAATAATACATGTCAAATAACCACAATGTTATATAATTTGCTTATTGTTCTTAGAATAGATTGCAAATAAAAGTATTAATAAAAAAAAAAAAAATACCAGTCTAACGGTTAGACTTGATAGAAGTGAAACCTTCCGTAAAACAAACTGAGAGAGAATAAGACGAAAGCAGCATTAGGAGCGGGATAATTATAGGTTCATTATAATATTGCTATAAAGTTCATATTTTATTTTCTTCATTTTATCATTATTCATCCTCAATGTTTTCACTTTCAACAAATGATACGAGTGGCTTATGATAGATAAAATATGATACAAATGCTTTAGTTTCGATGTTGCCAAAAAAAATACCCAAACGGACCGAAGAAACAGACTTACAAATTTCTTCCATTTTCGTCTACTTGTATTCATATAAAAATTTATGTCTCTTCCCACCAAAGCTAAATGTATTAGTATATTTCTTCTTGTATTTATTCAAGGCTGAAATGCCGGCGGTACTGCAATACCGGGTCAACCCGTGGCAGAGGTGGAGAGCAAGCCCCTAAAACACTCCGCGCATTTCCAAAAACCAGTTTAACTTTGTTGTCCTCCGATGGAGGATCTATAAGATGTTAAGCTGATAACCACACTACCTAGTCAATACATTTTAAATAATAAACCTAATAAACCTTTTGAAAATTACACGCTCACAAAAAAAAAATTAATGTACGAAATATTTATACCGATTCACTTAAACTGACTTTCAGTATCTAAACCAAAAATAGAAAAGCCAAAAAACTGTTTTCAATAAATAATCAGAAATGTCCTACAATGCATATTTCAAAAAAAAAAAAATTTTATTTCTTGTGATTCGAACCAAGAATTTTGGATCGGAAGCTCACATTGCTAGCCGCTCGGCTATCGCGCCATACTGTCGGTGCTGGCCTAAAAGTTATTTAGTTCGTCGCTACGTTTATTATATGTTGTAATTCGTTTCACTTTTTCCCAAATCACTCCCAACGATTCTAAAGAAGTTTTCACTTCAAAAATTAATGTACGAAATATTTATACCGATTCACTTAAACTGACTTTCAGTATCTAAACCAAAAAACTGTTTTCAATAAATAATCAGAAATGTCCTACAATGCAAATTTCAAAAAAAAAAATTCCATTTTCGTCTACATGTATTCATATAAAAATGTATGGCTCTTCCCACCAAAGCTAAATGTATTAGTATATTTTTTCTTGTATTTATTCAAAGCCGAAATCCCGGCGGTACTGCAATACCGGGTCAACCCGTGGCAGAGAAGGAGCAAGCCCCTAAAACACTCCGCCCATTTCCAAAAACCAGTTTAACATTTGTTGTCCTCCGATGGAGGATCTATCAGATGTTAAGCTGATAACCACACTACCTAGTCAATACATTTTAAATAATAAACCTAATAAAACTTTTGAGAATTACACGCTCACAAAAATTATTTACATCAACATATAATATAATGCTTCGTAACTAAATAACTTTTAGGCCAGCGACGACAGCATGGCGCGGTACCCGAGCGACTAGCAATGTGAGCTTCCGATCCAAAATCCTTGGTTCGAATCACAAGAAACAAGAAAAAATAAAATTAATTTTTATTTAGTTCGTCGCTACTTTTATATCAACATATAATATAACGCTTCGTAGCCAAGTTGGTCGCTTTTTTCGTTTCACTTTTCCTCAAATCACTCCCAACGATTCTAAAGAAGTTTTCACTTCAAAAAAATTCATAAATGACAATGTTCAATTTTCAAAATAAAAAAAAAAGTTTGAAAAAATATTGATTAGTTTTATTTTTATAGCCAATTCAAAAAGCAAATTTTACATGGCCCACCCTATATGTATGCCGTCGTTGAAAGAAATTGCCTGATATTCTTAAAATTTGGTGTTGAACTTTCCGGGCGACTCCATTTTTGTAGCCGATGTGATTTAAATTTCGGCTGCCATTAGCAAAATCTTCAACTGACTTAAAAACTGACTGACTTTTTTCTTTATTTGCCGGCGCCATATCTTGTTGGGAGATAGACTTCCTGTTAATGTATTCACTGCATCTTCCAAGACATTTTCTTGGCATACTTTTACTTTATTTTGTACGCCCTTTTTGTAATAATGCAACGAAGTGACTCTTCGGGATATTCGCTGCTGGATGATCAACACTCTGAACCCTCTTTACCGAACTTTTCACTTCATATAAAGCGTAAACTTTGTAATTTTCTTGTAAGATTTTTTAATTTTATAGGATTTGTTGGCGGAGTTAAGAGACCAGTGCACATCACCTGCAAAAACTTTTACATGGAGGTCATCATGCACCAATCATGATATGGATCTAGGATCTAACTCGCTTTATTTTTTTAGTACCATAACTGCTATAGCCATGTTAATGTTTAAGTCAAACTGAGTTGGATTTATTTTGGAATAAAACATTTTTCGCAAACATTGAATTTAAAATTTAAAAGCCAACTGCTTTGGAAATCCTGTAACGGAACATAAGATTGAAGTATAAATTCTGCGTTCTAAGTACTTTACAAAGTAACTGGGAAACTCGTCCTGAAGGTCGACTAAAGGAAAAAAAATAATTAAAAAGCAGTAATCGTCTTTCCCAGTAATTGGTTTCGTGAAAATTTATAGTGCAGTATAAAGCTTGATTGTTTTGAACTGGGCAAAGTCACTGCGGTGACATTGTTGAAGGCAAAATGAGTTTTGGGACAGTTTAAGCTTGATGAGATTGTCAAGGCTACTTTTATCTGAGAAAGTTTACCACAAGCGGCTCCTCTTCCTAATTCATTCGGATTAATTCTGCTTGTTTTTTAAGAATCGGTTTAGCATTAGTTTATTAAACTTATTTTTCTATAATCATCTTCCCAAATTCAATGCCAAATATTGAAAATTGAGTGAGTGACATTGAGTCTTCGGAGGTGTCTCGAAAAAAACTTGTTTTATATTGTGCACCATAACTCGGAACAGAATCAACTGAAGTCAGAAAATCGAAATGAATGTGTCGAAGGAGATGTTTCTCCAGGTTAAATTTTTCCATTTTTCAATTTTTTTACACTTAGAAGCCAAAAAAACGTTTAAAAAATATATAATAATTTTCTGTTGTAATACTGGAATTTATTACAAAAGAACAAATCTCATCGAGATACCCAGAGAATTATGTAGTCTAGCAAAAATTAAGTTTTGATGTTCACGGACTTTGTATATGATAAGTTTCAGGAAACCGCTTTAAATTCGAGCAGGAGAACGCCCCGACTTGGTGCAGCGCACGCCTCAAATACTCATAACTTACTCAATTTTGCTCCTTTGTCGACTTGATATTTTCACATACATAATATTCTCAAGATATATTGAATTAATTTAAAAAAAATGCAAAAACTTTTATAGAAGATAATAGAATTAATAATATCATTTGTTGAATCTTAAGCTTAATATACTATAACAATCAGAGTATGGCTTTAAGCTAACTATTTAAGAGCGCTAGAAATTCGATGAAGAATTAATATCTCATTATTTGAGATAATTCCGTACTTGAAGCCTCATGACGTTGTTTTTGATATAAAATTATTTAATCCTCATTCTACCTCAATAAATTTCAACCGGTCACTTTGTTCTTTGCGGCCAAATGAAAATTGATATATTCGAATTTACCACAATCCAATGCCGCAAATTAACTGTGGCGGCAAATCTTGCATTCAAAAATTATGGTCAATTCAAACATTTCTCACGTTAAATATAGACGCATACGTGTAATAAATATTACGCACTTATACAGGGTCTTTCAAGTTGCAGATGTGTTTTTAAATTCATTGAAAATTAAACTGCTTTCAATTATATTTAAAATTAAGCTTAAACTTTAAGAAGCAATTCGTTTACTGTTTAGTTGTTAGTTGGGCAGCAGATTGAAGCCTATCGGTGAATCCTCTCATGACTGAGCTCATCCTATTCAGGAGGAAATATAAAATACCCAGATTTCAACTCCTCTCAATAGAGAGCTCTGTTGGTACTTTCCGACATGGTGAAATACCTTGATAGCAAGCTTCAAGTAAGCCCAACATTGTGGAAAGATAAGAAAGGCAACTATCGACTTCTATGGATGCAAGAGTACTACTGATAGGGCCTTTCGCCTAGAGTTGTATTTTGGCTCTATAGTACCATTATAAAGCCAAATTTGTAATATGGAGTCATTGTCTATTAGAACGCACTGGAGAAAATGGCGTCAATGAAGAATTTGGAGAAAAATTAAAAGCCGGTATCAGGCTGGAATCAGTGGGGCGCTTCGAACTACTACTCCTCTAGCACTCAACGCAATGTCAAATGTGGTACCTGTATACATCGCGGGCAATACTCATATTCCATCAAAGGAGAAGTGGACGGGATACAACACCTGCCTCCAAGTGTTTATGAGCCTTATGAAGGCTCAAATTCAAGTTACCGGATCACTGCAGTGTATCCCAAGCAGAGGTAGCCACAATCAAAGAAAGAGCTGATTGGTACTCACTTATGTAATAACTTAAAAAAAAATAAATATTAGGGTTCTGGGCTCAATAAAGGCATTCGAGGCTGGTAAGGAATGAATGACCCCATTTTATTTCATATCCGAATTCTTTTACCTAAGGCTAATCTGGGTACCTGGTCATAGCGACATTGCGGGAATTTGCAAGGTGGATAAGCTGGCCAGACAATAAACCTGTTGAGTAGTTTCCTCGCAAAAGAGGAGCATTAGCGGTCTGCTCCTGGAAAAATGGTCTTCGCGTTAACTCAGCGAGCGCTGGGCAAGTAGACAAACTTGTAATGTCTCGAAATCTTTCTGGCCACGTGTAGCGGAGGCGTTCGAGGGATCTTCTGAAGTTAACAGAATCTCAGCTCTCGGATTTGGTGTGTGTACTAACTGCACACTATGTATTACTTCGAGTCCTTTTTGCGTCAGCTGTATGAAGGATGAGGTAGAATCTTCTCAGCACTTTCTCCTTTGCTGTCGTGCTTTCGCGGGAGAAAGATTTAGACATCTTGGCTATCATTTCTTCATTTCTTCATTTCGCAGCATAAAGCGGTTAACACAACCGAAACAGCCATCGTTCGTATTCTACAAATACTCAATCCCTAAAAAACACAAATAGTACAATGGCATTAAGTGATGCGATTTATGGCTGAATTCCTCCATAATATCGCGAAATTTGTTTTCTGAGAAGTCTGCTGGTAAGCCCGCAGATAAGTTTCAGTGAAACTTTAATTCACCGGAAAAATGATAGAAGCAGATCACAATTGACGCCAAAGCTTAACAAGTGATTATCATCATTCAATTTAGTTTATTTGCTTGTTTCAGCTCAAACCGAAATGTACTTCGTCTGAGAAGATGAGATGAACTAACGAATTTTCTATGTTGTTTCTGATGATCGCACGAATCGCCCGATTTGAGTGCTTAAATTCTGGCACCATCTGAATTGTGTAATCATTATTGATAAAATCCGTATGCATTTTCCATATTTGATGATTGCAGAGCTCTATTAAGTTGACAAAGGGTCAACTTCTTTAATACTTTCTGCAGCGATATTCTTCAGTCTAACCACCGCCCCGTGAATCGTGAGTTAAAAAATTAATTCGCTTTAAAGAAAATCTATAAATATCTTAGGATAGAATATGGAATGCATGCATCTGTGTTTCAAGCGGAGGTGTATGCAGTTCAAGAAGCGATGAACTTTGTTATGGAAAACCGATGGAGAGGTAGATCTATATGTGTCTGCACAGACAGCCAAACTGAGCTCATGGCCCTAAACAGCCCCCCAACCGCATCAGTGGTAGTCGAACTCTGCCCAGCTTGTGAAGAGGAGGATGAGACGGCAGACCACTTCCTGTGCGTCTGCTCCGCCTTCGCTCGAATCAGGTTTGAGGTCTTTGGCACTGATATGTTAAGAAAGTGCTCCTTGGCACCACAAGATCTACTCAGATTTCTTAGGAGATCGGGTAGATTTAAAGAAAATTAAAAGGGAAAAAAAAGCTCTAAAACCCTTTTAGGTTTTTTTTCATGAAATTAACCACATAATGTAGCTTTACATATGTATTTTGTAGTCGGGAATAAAACACCCATTGCTTAATAGCGTAAAATTATACATCTGTCTACTTGACAAATGTCCAAGATGGCATAAGAAAAGGTAGGAATTATTCACTACTACTGACATTAAGGCGTTACTTTTGAAAGACTTTTTATTTTCCGTTTGGGGCTCCTGTTTGAGTATAATGATCGAAAATATTGAAAAATTTTCGAAGCTGAGGGTTTTCACATATCCACAATTTTCCTAGTGAAACTTAAATATATTTTTACGGTATTATTATTTTATCGAATTGATGATATGCTGGTAAACACCATTCAAAAGAATCGAACAGTGGCAACTTTCGAAACAAAACACCACTTAAATTGCAAATCGAACTTGAAGGACCCTGTATTTTTTAGGCCCATTTGTTATACAACATGAACATAAGCATATATATATTTATTTATGCACGCCATTAATTTGTGTGCATTTAATGTTTTTTTTTTTTGTTCTGTATTACTGCCAACATAAATCGTCATAAATCAGCGCATTAGTTTTGGATCGTTGGCTAGGCAATGCCACACCGTTGCATCCAATCGCTTAAATTGAATGGATAAATTGCAGGCGGCAGTAGTAGGCAAAAGTATCAGCCTGCAAAATCGTTTCACAGGTGCCCAAATACTGGCTACATCGTTTGTTGGTTGCACTTGCATGACCATAATTTTCACAGATTTATTTCACTTAATGCACGCATTGTTGGCAAAAATATTCGATAAATTAAATAAAAGACAATCATTTAAATGTGTGTATACATGTATGTGAGAATGTGTGTGTATGTGTGTCTACACACTATATTCCCAAAGCAATTTTCGCCACGCGCTACGATCAATAGTGCCACGCCATTGGTTGGGTTATTACCTGTAAATAATTGCAACTCATTGTCGCCCAATCAAGCCGCATTTTTGCTTGCAATGCAGTTAAAATTAATGCAACGAAATGTTGCCATTCACGCATAATGCTTGTTGATTGCATCAAACTACAATTATATTAATTAACATTATAAAATATATGTATCAGTTTTATTTACAATATTTCATTTGTTTGTAAATAAATTCGTAAAAGCAAACAAAAGCCCCTGCAATGCATTTGTAAATAATAAGTGGCGCTAAAGTAATCCTCCTATTAGAAAATGCTATAAATTTTGCGATTGGCCCCTAATGTCAGTTCTGTTTTGACATTTGTGTAGTAAACACATGCGAAATACAAGTTAATAAACAATGTTACGCTACATTGCTCCAGAACGCGGAAAATTGCTGACTATTTATTTGACCAATAATCGGTCGGTGACTTTGGCACAAAGTGAATGTCGTCGCAGATTTCCTCTCCGTCCAACGGCTACTGGTGAAACACTGCGACGTTTGGCCGCTCGCCTTGAAGAGACTGGCACAACACGAGATGCTGGCCAGGAATATTGCTGCTGTAGCCGAGGATGTCATGGCAGCGCCGTCGACATCGACCAGACGACGTGCCACGCAAATGGGTATCAGTCGACGGTCTTTACAGCGAATTTTGGTACAAGATTTGAAGATGTTTCCGTACAAAGTCCAGACGGTGCATCAGCTGTTAGCTGCTGACCGCCAATCGCGTCTAACATACGCTCAAGCCGTCCTTAATAACCACCAATGATGAAGATGATTTTTCATCGAAAATAATCATGAGTGATGAGGCCCATTTCCATCTTAGCGGGTACGTAAATAAGCAAAATTTACGCTTCTGGGTCACTGAAAATCCGCGTGTAACCCACGAAGAGCCATCACACCCGCTCAAAGTCACTGTATGGTGTGCTGTTTTCGCTAGAGGAGTCATCGGACCTTTTTTCTTCGAAGACGTCGCGGGCCAAACGGTTACTGTGAATGGTGAGCGCTACAGAGCAATGATCAACAAGTTCATTTTGCCGCAACTTGATGAATTGGGATAGGAAAACATATGGTTCCAACAGGACGGTGCAATGGCACACACTGCACGTGCCACAACCGATATGCTGAAGGATGCATTTCCCGGGCGCCTAATCTCCCGTTTTGGCGATTTGCACTGGCCATCAAGATCGCCTGATTTGACCGCTCCAGACTTCTTCTCTTGTGGGGCTTTTTGAAGTCGCGGGTTTATGTCAACAAGCCTCAGACTCTTGCAGCTCTTAAAGACAATATCCGTCAAGAATGTGAGGACCTATCGCCGGAAGTTTTGGCCAAAGTGAAGGATAATGCCATAAAAAGGGCTCAAATGGCAATCAACTGTGGCGGCGGCCATTTACATGACAACATATTCTCGACTTGATGTAAAAAAAATTAAAAGACCAAATAAAAATAATCCACAAGAAGAATCAAAGTTTTTTATTTTTTTTTAAATTACAGCCAAAAAACATCGCAAGGTTACTTTTGCGCCACCTTGTATATACAGTTGTGGACATAACAAGTTGAAGAGCATGGACAATTTCCGCTTTAGCTGCATTACTTTCTTATTAACGAATATTTTGGTAATATTTTTGGTTAATAATTCTAATATAGTCGCACATGTCAACGAGTACATTTTCATTTGGAAATTCCGCTGAATTGAAAAAAAAAATTCTTTGGTCAATTTTCTTGTTTACATTGGACCAGCTGTTGTAGAAATATCAAAATTTTACCTTTGAGTTTGGCAACATATGGAACCCACGATTACAATTTTTTGTATTCGTAGAAGACATTCGTATTGGAAGGTTTTCCACAATAGATTCTATGAAAGGGCTGAATATCACAGTTTAACGTATATGCATACACTGAATTACATACTATATAAGTATATTAGCAACATAGTTGTAGTCAATTTGCTGTTGAAGTTGAAATCCAACATTTATTATTTTTAATCAGCCGGTTGTCTGAGGTTCTTGTTACGTATTGCGCGCCATCTAAATCTAATAAATTTTACAAAATCAAAGATTTTTTTGGCTTCTTATATCCTGATTATTAACACAATGATATCTTCATTTTTCCGTCATTGTCCTTACTGTGTGCATTTCTGTAGTCCGTAGTAATTTTTTTGTCTTTGAATAAATATGAAACTCACTAATTGCTAAGTGATGTTGAAAATAGTAACCACGCAACAACAAAGAAGACCTTGATGACTCCGATGAATATGGCAGCAGTGGCAGTGTATCGCATTTTATTGAGGAGGAAACGAAGCAAAACACTGCCTGTTACCACAAAGCTTTAGGCTTATATGTATGCAATTTTATATACAGTGTGCAACACAAAAAAAAAAAAAACTGCCCAGCAATGATCCCAGATTTTTTTCAATACCAACTAACGAAATTTACCCTTACACATTTTTCGTTTTAACTTATTTCTTGAGTTTAAGTTGAATTTTGAGCCCTACTATATTGGGAGAATAATAGTATGAGTTTCTAGCAAATAATATATTTTTTTAATATATTAATATTAATATTTTAGAAGAATATTTCCCATTGTTTTCCCCCATAGAAGTACTGAACAGATCTTGTATCTAAAATTTAAGAATCACATAGTTTTATCTATAAACTTAGCCTAAAAATGTACAAATGTGTGAAAATCTTGCCCTACCCTAAAATAAAAAATAAAAATAAATGAAACTCCGACCTAAGCTTACAAATAGCCGATACAGGTCTATATTTATATTTTTGCTCCCTCTACCAGAATCCGTTACCGGCATTTTGATATTTTCGTAAAAAGTTTGATGCATATCGCACGTATTAAATAGTCCTTATAAGCTTTCGAAGATAACCAAATTGACAGGAATGCTTATTGAATTATTAAAAGACTCAATACATACTCATATGTCATTCAATGAATAATTAGGTTTTATTACGACATGTCATCAAAATTATTGGCTTCGAAAGTTAGTCAAGTTAGTTAATCAAATCAGTACCATGCAATTATCCTGATTAAATTTCAAACGGTTCTATGCAAGGGTGAAACTAACCTTATTTGATTACAAAAACGTCTAAAGCCATCTCTCTCAATTATGATGAAGCTGGTGATTTCACTTAATGTTTTTCTCGTTAACTCAACAAATTTTGCGGCATACCAAATTCACAATAGGGGAAGCAACGTGCAACTTTTCGTACTTTCGAAAGCTACTTGAAAGTCCACAAAAGGACGGTTTGTACTATGAGTTATATGCTACCAAAAAAAATTATAATTTATTCAAGCTAAAAACACTTCATTGAAAATACTAACGAATAAAATGACTTCATCACCAATTTCAACACCTCAACAAAAAAGCTTTCATTTACTTGCTCCATAGCAAAGTTACTCATGCGACATGTTGACCAGGTGAAGAGTGCCAAATGACGGTGGTCAGCGCTCAACACCGGTTAACTGAACATCCAAGTAGCTAGGCCTTTACACCGCTCAGTGTCAGTGGCAGTGATGCCAACAATGTTGTCAATAGCGATGTGGTCAGCCCGAATATGCAGAGCACGTACAGCCACATTTTTCTGTTGAAATATCTACATTTACATACAAATGGACATATCCATATACATGCACAAATACTTTTACAGTTAAACTTAGTTCGTGGGTATACGATATATGTTAATATATTTATACATATATATTTATATATGTATGCTAAAATACTTGTGTGCAGAAGCAGTGCTTTTAAATACGCAAGTACTGGCTTTTGTTAACTTGCGGATGAAGTGTGCGTGAAATGCGGTGGCAAATAGAATGTTAAATCAGAAATAATGTTATTATTGTACCCAAACATGCATATGATAGTACATATACTTACATATATATATATGTTTATATGTAACCAACTACTCCGTATGCGTTACGTGTATTTAAAGCATTGTTTTTTTTTTTTAAATTATGTATACATAGTTTGTGGTCCAGTGACCTTTCGTATTTGCTTCAACCAGCGAAAACCGGCTTTTTACTATATGTATTTAATCTTTTTTATATTTTAATTCTTATTTATTTTTTAATCTTTACGTCGCACATATTAACAACTGTGTTTGATCTGATTTTATTTTACCTAATATAAAAAAATTGTTTTTCCAATTTACTAGAGTTTAATGCTTTTACAATACCGCAAACCGTTGCCAAATTACACTCGGTGGTCCAAAAATGAGATCAAGTTACGAGTACTCAAGCTAATAGTATGCAGGCACATTTGAGTTTTTTTTTTTTGTATCGATCTTGTGCATTTTCTCAACATAGCGAATGCTCGATCTTTGCATTTCGTTTGGAAGAAAATACCCAAAACCACCAGAAAAATAAATTGTCAAAAGTCAAAGGAATTTTTTTGAATTTTGAACGTATTCATACTTCTACTTCATAGCCAAATATAGTTTACCAAACAAAAAGAGGTCACACGCAGCTGAATCGGGCGAGTAGTTATAGTAGTTGATGCACAGCATGTAATTTTTAGCCAAAGAGTCCATTATTGGTGTTAAACGAGGAGCTTACAATAAGCGTCGACTTCCAATTTCAAGGCATTATGACTGAGAATAAAGAATTCGCGACAGCAACATGAGAATACAGCAATAAATTTTTGAATAATTTCCAAGCCACACAATGAAGGCATTGACTACTTTAAGGAATTCACGCAGAAATGCAACGTTTTTTCGTTTACAGCAAATCTTGGCCGACACACACCATTGCCATCCTTCAAAGCTCTCTTCGTTACTCTTGCATAAATGTATCTATTAAATCTAAAGTCATGAATTTTCGACACTATATTCTTGATGGAGGGCTCCACTGATTAACTAAGATATGCAGGCAGTCGGGAAACTTTTGCGATAGCTTATGGGTCGAAAATTTCTGAAGGTGTTAATAGACTGTCGCCTACTTACTATTGGTGATTCATCAGCTCTTTAAACTTGTGGAGGGGGCTTCTGATGTATCAAAGAGGCGATTCAGCTTCCAGCGTATGTTTACTGAGCTTGTGCCATCCGCATCAACTTAACTGAAACTTCTTGCTGAGAATTATTTTATGAGGTGTACTTAGCCGGAAATTTAAAGAGCTCGCAGGAGAGATGTTGTTAGAGCGACATCACAAAACATGCATGTCTACCATGACGGTCAGTCCTGAGCTCGGACAAATGTATATGTTGTTGTTTTACAATGTATAGAATTAATCCCTGCCAGCCAATTTAGATCAATGTACTAAGTTTGATCCTGGAGTACGAACCATATTTTATGTATTTATATGATAGTTGTGGAACAACATCAAGACGCACGACACAAATTGGATGAGAAGCTCTGCCAATCACCTAACATATATGTACGCGCCCATTATTTATTTTATTTTATTTATTTAGTTGTACGTAAGCAGTAATAGAATTAATTAACGTCTTTATAACCTCTTAACTACGGTTCTCTGACTTTGTTGCGGGTGCCGCCAGCTGGCGATGTGACGATTTTGTTTCGGCTCTGTTCTTTGGTGGCAATTTCAGTGGTATGCAATTCGGAGGAGTTAAAACTATCGAAAGTAACCCTTTACAACTTATGTATTATCGGCATTGATAATACCTGGATTTAGATGTCTAACTTCAGCTTAACTTCTTTCGTTCATGTGCTAGCAGTGCTAGAAAGTTCAGAAAGGTTCGCCTTGAAACATATGACATCAGAGTTATAGCCGGATATCCCTAATTTTAAGTATGTTCAAGAGGCGCATTTCTAATTGGCCTGACTTTAAATCCGTTTAAAAAACGCGTAACTAGTCACTTGAAAACCTTTCTAATAGCTTTAAAATATTTCAAGTGCATCTCAAATGCACACTTATTAGTTTCGCGAGTTTTGCCTGCTTTTACTTGTAATTCTAAGTATTACAATTTTATTGGTGATCCTTGATTTTGGCACAGTTTTAGGCTCAGTCCTTCTAAATGTGCTGTTTTGAAAGGCATTTAGAAAAGTATAAAAGTAAGATGGCACCAAAATGGATCGCTGTGGTCAGAGTCTGAACCCTTTCTAACAGCATCCATCTAGCCGAAATCATTGCAAGCAAATAGAAGACAAGCTTAGATAGTTCTTCACCCTATTCGATTGGCACATCAAAGTCACCACTTTGGAGCTTATGGAACCACTCAAAACATTATAGTTCCCCGGCAAATATTTTTTGTAAGCTTTCACAGGCATTTTATAAGATTTTGCATCAAAGCACTTCAGAGGGTGTTGAAATCGGTAAAATTCGTTGAACATTGAATGTCGGTAGTAGGATTGAAAATCATTCCAAAATCAATCGGTTGATGTCATTCGAAAATTAATACAATTTTATCTAGTGCCACTATTGTGTGGATTACGCTTCAATAAGTATAAAGCTGGTATTTTCGCATTATCCCACAGTGTACTTGCGCCAAATTTTTTGCTGCTTCTACATGTTTGCGAACAATAAAGCCGCACGAAATACACCAATATAATAAATTGCGAACACAAAACTCCTTGTATCGCCAATATTATACACAAAATCATTAAGTAAATCAACAAAAAATATGTTTTCCGCATATTTATGACTAAAGAATTGGCTTATAAAAGCACCATTGCATGTTGCAATGCGATTTTTTTCGAAGAGCTTCCCAAATATGAATTAATTTTACAAGCGACATGTCAAAAAAAGTTAAACACAAAAAAATATTTGCTGTTTTTATGTCAGTTTATTGTATTTGCGCGCTTTGTCTTATATTTACAAGTATTATTTTATTTGTGCTTTTTTTTCTTTTTTGGCGCTAACCAACCTATACCTATATCTCATCAACACAGCTGCAGTGGCTTGCGCTTGCGTCCATTAGGCTGTCTCCCACAGAGGCATGCCAATAACATTCATAGTCATTGTCAACTATCCCCTGCTGCTAGATTCACAAGGCCATGAGTGATTTTTTTCACAACACTTTTATTTAACAATCCTCACACCGCCTTCTTAACACCTCCACTGTCAAATACAACAATTTCATGGTGAAGTGAGTTTTTGCGAGACTGCCCACCCCAATAACCGAAATTGGGACGAATTTCTGACATTTGTTGTGGCCAACAATGCCACACAGGTGGATGTGTCACAGATACACATACAAGTAGACTTTCGTGCCCTACAAGAAAAATAGAAACTCATGAATCAATCGGGCATATCAAAAGGATTATAAAAAACTCTTCTATTAGCTGTAAATCTTCAGATATCAGAGCATTTCTCTCATAAAATACAAAAGCTTTTTGAATAAATGAGTATTTTTTGTTCTACGTGGGCACACTGGGAGGCGTTTAAAAGTTACCTAAAAAAATATTCCAGATCCCATGAATTCGGTGCGTTTCATAACTCATTATCAGTGAATTTTGGAGCTCTTTGGAGCTTTATTTTACATTTTTTCTTATTTTTGGTGCTGGATTTCAGAAAGCTTTATGCACAATTGGTGCCGCATTTGTTAACAATAGAACAAAAACACAGTCGAATACGACTTTCTCAGAAACATCTTGAGCGTTTTAACAAGGATGAAGTGAATTCTGCACATCGATTTATCACTATGGATCATACTTGGATATATTCTCATGATCCTAAATCAAAACAAGAAGCTAAAGAGTGGTATGAACCTGGTTCTTTGGCTTCGAAACGCGTTTGTGTAAAGAAATCGGCAAATTTTGTTTGCGGATTACTTGCAAACTGGTAAAAAAATAAATTCTGAATATTATTAGAATATTTTAGACCAGCTAAAAGGAAAAGTTCGTGAAAAACCCCCAGTTTGCAAGCGGACAAAAATATTTTTGCGCCTCCATATATATACTGCGAATCGAGAGAATTTTGACAATGGCTAAAATCCATGCATTAAAGTTCAAATTATTGAAGTACCCAGCGTATTCACCAGATTTGGCTCCTAGCGGGACCATGTGTTTCCAAACCTAAAAAATAGTGTGCGTGGCAAGCGTTTTTTCATCAAATGATGAGGCCATAACAGCAGTGGAAACATATCTTGCAGCCGTTCTAGATTCTCACTTCAGGGATGGAATCCATAAATTGGAATCTCATTGGAACAAGTGCATTGAGGTTCAGGGAGGCTATGCTGAATAACAAAGTGTATTTGTGTGTGTAAGCCATAAAATTGTGTTTTTCTTATCGAACCGCAAAACTTATTGAACAACCTACACTGAACTGGTCTAGCTTTCCACACTTTCTATACCTGGTTGAGCTAGGATCTATCAAAAAAGAACCACAAATGTTTGAAACAATTTTATATAAATTAGTGCATCTGCCTGTTATTCCGGTATTTCCAAAAATTCCTTCCGCGCATCGCTATCCTCTTCCATGCGCTTTTAAAGGGACAGATACTTGTAAACGGCTATATTTGCCCTGATTTTCATTAAATTTTTTTTCAAAATTGGCATATATTCATACATTAAAATAATATAAATTTTTCTTTTTTTTAATCATTTAAAATTTACACTCAATTCTTCTAGGAAGGTCGCAGCGGGGCTTCTCAATCGGCGGGCATTGTAGCATCGGCGTCAGAGACCTAAATACAAAAAAACCAAACATTTTTTTGTTTATTAATGTCATAATTTTTATGGTATATGAATTAAAAAATGGGAAAAAAATGGCAGAATAAAGTGCTTAAAAAAAATTAATTTTGGGGCGAATTTTCCTAATAATTTTGCTTCGAAAAAGTTATTTTTTCGAAAAATTTTTTAAAACTTTAAATTTATATAGAAAATAATATCATATAAAGGATGTGTGCAAAATTTCAAGAAGATCGGTACGCCAATTCGAAAAATATAGTTTCGAGAAAAATGCGTCTAAAGTTTGAATACATACGTAACTATACCCCTCCCAGTGCTCGAACGCAAAGAATAGAGTCGTCACGGATGCAATAATATAATATAAGAAATACTTAAATTTACGTTCTAAAAAATGTTTGACATATTCTTAAAGGAGTATACCTATTAACATTTTATGACAAAAAAAAATGTTTTTTTCAAAATTTTACAGGTATCTGTCCCCTTAAAGTCACGCCATATAACTTATGGGAAATATTTAACATCTTAATAGTGTTAAATATTAACACAATAACGGTTTTCACTGCTCCACATTGTCACTAGCTCGCTCCACTTTTTTCACATGCGAACGTACCATGAAGCTTCTGGCACCTAGATCCTGTTAGGCCCAGGTTTTCCATTAAGAAGTCAAGCCCACGATTGAGTTGCTCGGCAGTGGCACGGCTTCTTTAAGGAGCTGTCGCTGTTATCCTAAAGAAATATACAAAAGTATTAGCAAAAAGTATTAAATAAACATTCATTTCAAATAAACAGTTATTCTTATTAAAAAAATAAGTAAATAATTGGCGCATACATTTTTGTTAGGTGTTTCGCCGAACTCCTGCTCCTATTTGTGGTAGGCGTCGTGATGTTTTTTCCACAAATGGAGGATTTTGCAGTTTTACGCCACCTCCGCATGGCAGATGGTTTTTTGTGAGCAAGTTTTTGCATGGCAAAAATACACTCGGAGCGCTCGGGCGACCGCTATAAGAAAAAACTTTTTTAAAAATTTTTCTGTGTCATTCACGGAGATTCGAACATATGCACTCCGGAATGGTAGTCACGAACCAACCCATTCGACTACGTCGACCGTGTTTTACTAACCTTATACAAAAATAAATGGTAAAAGGCACGCACCATTGAACTTAACAGCTTGACTAGTACGTCTTGCTGTTATTCTTTTTTGCTTTGTTTACTCATTTTGATATTTAATTAGACACAGATGCCGCTCTTTATCAGTTTGAATAAATATGAGTAAACGAAGACAGCTGTTTAGTGTTAGTTAACATAAGTTTGTGAATAGCACAATCCTTAGTGCAAATGACAAATATTCTAGACAAAAATATATTAATAATTGTCGAATCGTTTAAAGTTAGTGAATTGCACTACAGGTCGATATCAGCGGCTTTCTCTACAGGGTATTTTGACGCAGTCACTCACAGACTGCCTACCACTGGTGCTGCGTGTCATCTGTCTGCCCGCTGTCAGATACCTGGCTGTAGCTGTTCCCATTATTGTCGTTAAACCGGTTTGTGGCTTGTTCGATGGTAGCTTAAGCAGCACTTTTTTCTTATGCCAGCCGTTCGTTGATATGAAGCAGCAACGCGGAAGTGCTTTTGTGATATTTCATAAATGTTGACGAAAAAATAGTAGCCTACATCCCTGAGGTACAATGTGTTACAATTTGCACATATCTTGCCTTGTCATTTAGCGAAAGGATACGTATATAAAATATGTATGTATATAATATAGGAATTTCATATATATGTATATGTGTTATATGAAACTATTTTTTGTATTATGCGCCTGTATTTATTGAGCTGAATGAAATAACAATTGACGAATTATCCACATACCGGCCACGCAGGTGGTCTATTTTGCTCAAATTTGTATTTATTTTATTTTTTACAATATTACACTTTGTTTGTAGCTGCAGTAAAGCAAGTGGTCGATATTTTTTTGATTGAAGATTCATTAATCACATATCGAGTTTTTATGTTGCACATTTGTGTCTTTCTTTTTTTGTTTTGGTAGGTGTGCATATGTATGTACATACAGTGGGCAGTTTAGCAATTAGCATGCTACGATTGATAAGCATTAAAGCCACATTTATTTAAAAATAATGTGCTTTTATTTCAATATAATTTTCTTCGAATGTTTATTTAAAGGATTAGGTTCTAAGATATTTTTTTTCAGCGCACTGTAGAAAATAGTAAAGCAAATTTTTAATGGCATTCTCAAATTCGCTACTGAAATCGAATTCAAATTTATTAATTAGTTTAAAAGTTAATCTCACATCTTTTGCAGAAATTTTACATAGTTTCATGTAAAAATAGGCTTTTTGAAGCCCTGCCGCAGATTGTTTCTGTGGATGTTCAATTCACAGCTGCCCGCTTGATCACTTTAAAAGTAAGTTTTCAATAAAACTTTGTAAGAACTTCAATAAAGTATTGTATATGAGGGGGGTTCAAAAAATAAAATGGTTTTTCAAATTTCAACTTTCGATTATTCTTTTTTTTATGTTGGTGCACTGACTCGAAGATATGTTCACGGTTTTAGCAATAAAGCGTGTTTAGTTTGTTTGTGACTGGCATAAATAAGACATATGTTTTGCATGTTCAGCGATTTTCTGCTACCGGAAAAAATGGATCAGAGAAGTTGCATCAACTTTTGTGTAAAAAATTGAATTACGTGCTCAAAAACACTCGAAATGTTGGCAGTGGGATACAGTGAGAGTACTCTGAGTCAAACAAATATTTACAAGATTTTCACCGACGGTCTAGAGGATGCGAATGACGACGCTCGCTCTGCATGCCCCAGCACATCAATAGCCGATGCAAATGTTGAGAAAGTGAAGAAAATTGTTATGGAGAATAGTCAAATCACAATTAGAGAAGTTGCTAAGGATGTCAGCATATCGGCATATTGGCATATCGGCATATCGGCATATCCTACTTTGAAGGAGATGAATAGAAATTGGTGAATAAATATTTACCTTATTTTTGAACACACTTCGAATTCTAAAAATCTTATCGCGTGGATACTTTAACACAATATAACATTTTTAAATGTGCCTTTCTCTTTTCTCAATTTGTCTCTCAATATAGCATTTAACATAATAAGAGAAAAAATAATGTTCTTCAAGTTCGCCAAAATTTCCGACAGTTACCCACGCTTCCCCATTTTGGGCTTAAGATATTAATATATAAAAATGACATAAGTCAGAAAAGGTAGAATTGTTTTTCGCAGCTATATAAAATTGTGTACTTTAATAACAATAATTTGATGCATGTTTATTTGAATTTATTATCACTTACATATATGACAATATCAAGACATTTTACTATATTTGCACTAATTTTTTTTTGTAAAAATGTTACCGGCAGTTAGTCCATACGTCAAAAATTTTCTAATTGTTAGCCTCATCCATCTGGATTCACAATAATGGCAGCGCGACATCTTGCAATGTATTGACTATTTGTTTGCTTTTGATTTAAATTTTCTATAATTTTGTAAAAATATATATAGCTCTTACTACTCGTATAAGTAAATCCATATAACACAAACTTTGTACAAGATTTATAAAAATAAGATAACATTTTTCCATCAAACTTTTACACTTTTCAATCAGAATTTTCAGTAGAATTTCTACGTATTTTCATCAAACTTTTACACTTTTCAATCAGCTTTTTCTTTTTTTGATAAATCTTAAATATGTAATTTTATAACCTTTTGAATTTGAATACAAAAAATGCAATTTTGAATTGGGTTATGCATTCGTTATATGAAGAAAATGCACGAGATCCTCAGGAAATTTTTTTTGTTTTAAGTGAACGAAATTTTTTAGCCACTTCCATTTTCTATACTGCAATTTAATGACTCATAAAACTGCATATTTCAGATTTTTCTAAAATAAGATCGGACTGAAAAATTAATAATTTTGATGAAAATACATTGCTTTTTTTTAATTTGCAATAAGCGTCAAACTTGGAAGAATACACTATATTTGCATAAAAAATTATTAAAATTAAATAAATAAAATACAAACAAATTCTTAAAACTTTGATGCGGCAAATACGGATGTTCCCAACGGCTTCGCTGAATTTTGCCCTCAACCTTAATCTCAAAACTAATAAGTTTCGGGTTCCAGTATATTTTCCTTATAAAGGTAAAATCGTATCTTGTCAATCGTATATGTGTAGTTCTTGTCGATAATTTATCTTCTTATTCTTTTATTGTCTCTTCCGGGGTCCATCAGCACAGCATTTTGGGCCTTTTTTGGGGATTTTTTATTTGCAGACAACTTAAACTATTCTTATTAATACATTCTTTAATCAGACTTCAACAACCTTAAGTCATAGGGTGATAGGAATCTACTTCAACTAAATATTAAGAAACGCTCTAATGCGTCATTTTCTAAGTCTAAGCATTTTGAATTAAAAAAAAAAAAATAAATAAATAATTGGCGCGGACACTTCTGTTAGGTGTTTGGCCGAGCTCCTCCTCCTATTTGTGGTGTGCGTCTTGATGTTGTTCCACAAATGGAGGGACCTACAGTTTCAAGCCGACTCCGAACGGCAGATATTTTTATGAGGAGCTTTTTCATGGTAGAAATACACTCGGTTTGCCATTGCCTGCCGAGGGGCGACCGCTATTAGAAAAATGTTTTTATTAATTTTGCTTTCACTGAGATTCGAACCAACGACTTCTCTATGAATTCCGAATGGTAATCACGCACCAACCCATTCGGTTACGGCGGCCGACCAATTTTGAACTATTTATAAATAATTAGCGTCTAAATACTCTTAGTAAAATTAATGATTTGGGAATAGTTCTTAACTCCAGTTAACTTTCAGTTTCTTAGCCATTTAAATTTTGTCATCACCAAACCGTATTCTACACTTGCTTCCTTTGAGCGTTTTTCTTTCGATTTTACTGATCCATCACAAATTACTTCATGTGTACAATTTAAGCTGGAGAGCGCCGTTTATATTTCGGGGCCATATGATCAGTGCGACATCAGTAGACTTGAATGTAAGAAAGAAATTTCTTCGTTTTGCACTCAGATTTTTAAACTCCATTGATCCGATTCCTTCATTCAATGAAGGGTGTAAGTTACAAGATTTAAATTCCTTACAAAGTAGAAGAATTATAAAATCACTCTTCTTTGTTTTTATTATATAATAAATGTGGCATTTGACTCGTCTTTACTTCTATTCGATCAAACCAATTTTTGAATAATAAATCTAAATGAGCCCAGTTAGCAAAAATGCAAAGTAAACGATGGCCATTTGGCTTTAATTCTTGCACGAGCTGTATTTCATAAACACGTAAGCCAAAATCCTTACGTAGAAGTTACCACTTAGTCGAAGTTAAAAACGACAACGAATCGACATTTCGGCAAACCTGACTGAACAGAAATGATAACACAGTTTACAGCCATTTTCAGCTGTCAAACCATAATTATCGATAGCGATAGTTCTTTTGCAGTTAAAAATTAAGAAACACCCGACATATACATATATAATTGGCATATACCTACACCCTTTAAAGGGTGATTTGCTGAGCGCCTCCTCCAATTAAAGGTTTCTTGATGTTCTTGCACAAGTGGTAGGACTTACAGTTTTAAGCCGACTCCGAACGATAGATGGTTTTTTATCAGGAGCTTTTTTCATGTCAGAGGTTTGTCGATGCCTGCCGAGGAGCGATTGCTATTAGAAAAAGGTTTCTCTAGCATTTCATTCAAGCCCCGCGCACATTTGAACCGTAGTCACACAGCGGCCAGTTCGGCTACGGCGACCGCCCAAACCTTACTACGAGTCTGAAAAATCGGAGATACACAGATGATGAGAAAACAAGAAAATTTATAATTTCACGTGCATATGACACTTTTTCTGAATAACAGAAAAGAACTGATTTTTGTCGCACGTACTTCATTTGAAATGTGTCTGTATGAATATCAAATTATTTAATGTGGAGTATTGTAACGGTAATATAACTTTATCGCATATGAACCTGCAGACAAAAACGCCAGCTTTCCAGTAAAAGAGCATGGGGATCTGAAATTGGCAATATTGCACACTTTATCCAAGTCACAAAAGAAAACTTATATTTTCTTTTATATTTTAACTTGAAAAAAAGTTACAAGTAGAAGTAGGATTCATATCAATCAATGCCAAGATGTCAAAACTGAAGAAAAAATTGACTTGTCGGGATTTCGACACTTTCGACAGGACTTCGATACCTAAAAACGTAAATTTTCATTATTTCGGAATTTCCACGTTAGGTCATAGTTAGAGAACTACTGCTTGAAGCTATTTAAAATTCAATTGATATTGCAACATTTTTTTATTTCTTCATATTCATTTCGAACGGTTCCCATCTTTTTTTTTTTTGTAAGTTTTATTTTCATTGTTCAATTAGTTTTTGTACTAAATTCTTTTAAATATTTTTTTAATTTTTAGGAGTTGATATTATTTCTTATGAAATTACATCCCACTACAGTACATCAACGGCTTGAGCAGTGTGTGTTTTATATACATAAAATTTTGTTTTTTTTTTTTATTATTCCTGCATTAAGCATACATCTGTCATACTGACATCTAGTACATTTTTTGACAATTAGTTAGGAAAACTATTAAATATATTTCATCATGGCCAGTGCCAAGACGAATACAGCGATTACTTTTTAGGAAAAGAATTACATTTTATATATAAGGTTATTTTAGTATACGAGAATTAATATTTAATTTAATAGGTCAATTGGTCGGTTTCTCTTCAGGCGTCGTAAAGTTCTTCTTTCAAGTTGTGAGAGTGTATTGACTTCTCTATTTTTGTGCTGGTTTATTTCGTTGAAATACCTTGTTGATATCGCTTTTATTTCTTCGTCGATTAATGGTATATTTAACGTAGTATGGATGTCATCATTTTTTGTGTACCTGCCGGACATTGTTATTATACGTAAGATTTTTGATTGTTGTCGCTGTACTTTGTTTATGTGAGTTCTTTTTGCAGTTCCCCACACTTGAAGTCCGTAGGTCCAGATTGGTTTACTGACCGCCTTATATACTAAAAGTTTGTTGGAAATATTGAGCGTAGAATTTCTGCCTATTAGCCAATGCAATTGTCGAAATTTTTCCTTTATTTGTTTTATTTTCTTTTTGATATGATCTTTCCAATTTAGTTTTGAGTCCAGATGGATTCCAAGATATTTTGCAGATGTTTCAATTTGTATATTATGTATACATATACATATATATATATACATAAAATGCAAATGCTAATTATTTGTTTATAAAAGTATAACTCATATACCAGGGCACGACCCCGATCCTTCGGTAAGCCTTTCCTACAGCAAATTAAAGAGATCTCAGACATCGAGATAAAGGATTTGCTGCTATACTTACATGGAAACAAACAAAAAAAAAAACAAAAAAAAACATCATCATCACACGAGATATTGGTAGTAAAACGGTGCTGGTCAGTAATTAGAAGCATTTCAGTTCAGAAATGTTCAACCACCTCAACAACAACAACTCATTGTCTAGAAAACCTAGAAAACCCATATGAGTTCTATACTCCAATACTCAAATTCTGTAGAAAAATTAGGAAAATTCTAGAGCAATTTTTTTAATACGGGCTTAATAAATTTTAGTATAAGAAGCTGTAACTTTTAAAGTAGTAGAAGATCTCGTTGAACTCGGTGTTGCGCATGTTCCCCATACAAAAAAAAATATTATGCATTTGCATCAATTTTGGTTGACATCTTCGCATAAATGGAGCTCATCGGTTTTATTCACAGCTCTCGAACGGTATTAAAATGCTCTCGAAAATTTACCAAACTGTAACTTTTTCGAAGCACTGAGGTAACTGATAACTCTTCTGTGGGCTCTCGTTGCTCAAGTCGCAAATGTTTACTTTTTTATGAAGACACATCATCAATAATCATGGAATATGAATTTCTTTTCGAAAAATTCGCGTACAGAGCAATGATTTTTGTACAACATTTTAACAATTTTGTCAACTCTAGCCAGAAATCATACGCAAATATTGAAAAACTCCATATTTGTTCATGAATGCAGTTCTGTACACAAATAAATAATCCAAAAGAATAATTATTCTATTAACCACAGATAAAATTCCCACAGCCACGCATTTTATAGCGAAAAAAATCCAAACGAAGCATAAAACTACACTAATACACTGACGCAATTGCACATATACACATTGAAGTGCACATAAAATACTTTTCAGCTATTGCGGCTCCCACACCACACAAATGTGCCGCATAAAACCACTTCCGGCCGCAAAACTCAAATGCAAATGAAACGGCACTTCCGAAATGACACACAAAAAAAACAATGCAAACCAACGAAGAATGAAGAAAATAGGGATATGTTAAGTAGAGAATATAAAATGAACGGCGGTGAAGGGCGAGAGTGTGAAAAGTGCGGAAATGGCGCAAAAACAGCGTTTACAGCATTAACGCATTTCGAAGTTGAACGAAATCAATAGAAAGAGAGAGAGGGAAACAAAGAAAGAAAGAAATTGTGCCAAAGAAAGCAAACTGAGAAAAAAAATGGCCATCTAACATAACTTCGACTGCAAAAACAAAAGCAATAACAACAAGCAATTGAAGGAAAGCAAAGCACCGAACAAAAGCGTCAAAACTATAAAGTAAAAGCGGAATCATTGAAGACTGCCACACGCCGCAATACCACTACGCCATAGAATACATATTCGACATGGAAAAAATGCAGCTGTGTGTAGCTATAAATGAAATTGTTATGAGCAACAGTAGTGAAATAAAAAAAAAAAAATATTGCAAAAATGAATCGTTGGGCGTATGCGCACCTACACACACATATGAATGTGTATACCTAAGGGCAAGAAGAAAATTTTTATGGCGATTTTGCAATAAAACATAATACGAAATGAAGTCTTTCGTCCGACGCATTCACACACTCACTAAGCACCGTACGAATTTGTATTAATTTTTATGTGTATGCATGTGCATGTGTGCTTATGTGTATGTGAGCGAAATAGTTATGAGCGTACCAGCTGGCAAGCGCCTCTAAGTGGGCACATAACATGGCAAGTGATGACAAAAGGAAAGGCTTAGAGCAGCAGCCACAATTCGAGTGAGGCATAGAAAACGGAAGGAAACTCCAACAGTAACGGCGTCATCAGCGACAGCATTTATGAATTTTATCCTTTTTCGAACACTAGCATGCTATGTAATTCCTCATATAGATATACATACGTATGTATGTACATTAGGGTGGGTACATTTTTTTCGTGAACGGTCCCAACAGATTCGAAAATAAAAGGACATTAGCACATACACAGCTCTAAAGTCAAATCGTTCAAATGACTGCCAGGACTGGCTTTACAGTAGGCCATTCGATCAAATCAATTTCTAAGCACATTTTCGATTGTTTGGGCTTCAATTTCATGAATGGCAACTTCGATTTCGTGTTTTAAAGCATCAATCGTCTCTGGATAGTTCACATAGCAATTGTCCTTAACGGCTCCTCACAAAAAATAGTCCAACGGGCTTAAATCACAGCTCCGAGGCGGCCAATTGATATCGGAATTCAAAAACGGTAGCCAAAAGTTCGAGTGTAACTTTGGCAGTGTGACAAGTTGCAACGTCCTGTTGAAACCAAATGTCGTCCATGTCATCCTCTTCAATTTTTGGAAACAAAAACTCGTTCAGCATGTCACGGTAACGCTCGCCATTTACTGTAACCGCGGAAGAAGAAGAATACTCACCACTTTGGAAATAGGTTTTCAACATTTCCCAATTTTGTTCAAGCGTATAGCGTCCCATTTCGTAAATGTCAAACCTTTAAGTAAATTATGAACACATTTGACATGTCATTTATGTTACCATTCTCAAAAAGCAAAGGCTATATGGCCCACCCTGTATTATGATTGGCTGTTTATGCACTGCCACCTGAAGAGATGTATTGTGCAGCCATGTAGTCTACTCAAACAGTTTTAGGCTGTTAATGAATCCTAAAACTGATGTAGGCTTAATTTCTACCAGGTGGCTAGGATCTCAGCCTCATTTACCAAGTCATTTTTCTCTCCAGTAATCGATTAAGCTTTGGTATACCTGCTCACACAGAAAGGCACTTTCGAAGCTGTTATTTACCCCGCAGAAATATTCAGGAGCTACGAAGTGAGTGTTTTCCTGCTTTTTCGCTAAAGTGTCGCAATTTCATTCCCTTCGTCCCCGTCATGTCCGGGAACCCTCCTCAATGTGATAAACTTTCTCTTGATACTAGGGTGTTGAGGATTTTAAAACATTCCCAGACCAACCTTGATTATGACTATCCAGCGATTTTAGAGCTGCTTGACTGTCAGAAAGAATGTTAATATTGGCACAGTGTTAGTAATCTGTGAATATGATTTGTGCTGCATTCTGAAATGACGTCTTCAATAAATTTAAGTTTGTGCTCCCTGTGTGTATCGTCATTGGAGTTATACGAGTTTTGTAGATTAACAATTTATTACCAAGTGAAAGTCGCGAGTCATTTCATAGTAGCCAGTAGAGTTGTCTGAATATGTGTTTAACTTGATTTCTCGTTTGAAGTATATGCCTGACCCGGAAGGCAGTTTTCCATCAATTATTATGCCTAAATATTTGGCTTTTGTATCATATTTAATGACTTTATTATCTGTAGTCAATATTTATGGATCACCCTTTCTGTTTGTGTAGATTACTTGAATAGTTTTATCTGTGTTATTTTCGTTTCCCCATGTATTGAATCAGGTCGTCGTTGAGTTAAGTAACTGTTGTAGTTTATTTGTGGCAACATTTATGTTTTTGTTAGAGGTCATTAAACCGATGTCATCAGCAAAGGTTGCAATCATGCTATTGTCATTTGTGCAGGGTAAATCAGGTGAATAAATAATGTATAAAAGTGACCCCAAAACGCTTCCTTATGGCATAGCTGTTTCCATACGTGGAGCATTCGTCCTGATATTTAGCATAAAATATCTTTCATTACGGTAACTCCGCAACAGTAGGTAATAGTCTGTTGCAAGTATTTTTTTTAATTTCTGCAGTAGTCCGGGATTTGTTTCCTTTTCCTTTTTCCAATTTTCTTTTGTATTTTATTTATTACTCTGTGTACCCACTGTATTGTTGAATATTTTCGCCGAAAGCCAAATAAATAAGAGGGAATGATGTCGTTAGCTTGCATTAGGGGATCAAGATGGTCATTAATCAATTGCTCAAATAGCTTCGAGACTTATCGCCAAGAGACTTATCGGCCTGTATGATGAAGGCTTGTGGGCATCTTTACTTGGTTTTGGCAGAGCAATTATTTCAGAAACTTTCCAAGGCAAAGGGAAATATGTCGGTCTTATTGACAAGTTAAATATATTCTTTAGATACTTAATTATATCGTCGGTTAGCTTCTTTAGAATTTGTACATTAATTTTTGTTACATATATTATTAACTTTTGTCAGTATTTCATGTATGGTCACTTTTCTGATTTTTCCATCTTTGAATTCATATTTATCAGATAAGTTATTTTGTTACCTATTTTTTTGATTATAGAAGGTATTTTTGAAGTATTTCGCAAGTGCGTAAGCTTACTCCAAATGTGTTTTAGGCCACGTAATATATTATTTTCGGTAAGAATTGCATGTTGGTGAAATGTTTTTTTTTTTAATTTCTTCCTCGCTTTCCATAGTTGGAACTTGCAATTTTTTTTAGAGTCTAAATTGGCCAGATAAGATTGTAGTTTTTATTTTTAAATTCCTCTAACTTCTGTCTAATGTAGTCCGGAATATACTCTTTTTTGGTTGTGTGTTTGACTGTTGGCCTGAAAATTGTGAGAAAATATGAAATATACACCTCCTGTTCAAAGCAAACTGGATCTAAGCCCTGGATCGAATCTAATGAAAATTAGTGATTGAAAAAAAATTTAAAAAATAAATTTTTTTAAATTTTATTAAATTTTATTCTTTTTTGTTTGTTTGCACGTTTAAAATCAAATTCACATAAAAAATTTACTTGTGGTACAGTCAGATTGGCCATTAAAATATTAAAAAAATAAATTTTGTAATTTGCTTTGTTGTGCAGTCATCGAGTGCTTTAAATAAAATTTAAATATTAAAAAAAAATATTGTATTATACAAAAAACCCGTCGAGTACAAATTTCTAAATTTTCAGTGCCCATGTTACCTGTAATTGAGGATCAAAATATCATTCCTGAACATCAGTTTGGGTTTAGAAATGGGCATGGCACACCAGAACAATACCACAGAATTGTGAATGTTATTACAGATGCGATTGAAAGAAAGGAATACTGTTCTCCAACCTTTCTTGACGTACAACAAGCATTCGACAGAGTTTGGCATATGGGACCACTCTTTAAAATTAAAAAACTTTTACCAGCACATTTTTACTTAGTGCTTAAATCTTATCTAAGCGACAGGCACTTTATGTAAAGCACCAAGATGCGTCATCTGAAATATATAGTATCAACGCAGGTGTGCCTCAGGGTAGCGTTTTAGGCCCAGTCTTGTATACGATATTTACCTAGGACATGCCGACAACAGAAAAGGTAGAAGTGGCGACTTTTGCTGATGATACAGCCTTCATCGCATCTAGTGAGTCCCCTGCAGAGGCCTCCTCCCTGCTACAAAATCACTTACACACTTTGGAAACTTGGCTCAATAAATGGAAAATTAATATTAATCATGAAAAGTCTATTCATGTTAGATTTACACTAAGAAGAGAACAATGATCTCCAGTGTATTTAAATGGTCATCAAATTCCTACTAGCGACAGAGTCAAGTACTTGGGAATGCATCTTGATCGACGCCTCACATGGAAAAATCATATTAAAACTAAGCATCAACAGCTTAAAAATAAAACTAAAAGAATGTACTGGCTACTTGGTGGCAAATCTCAACTTAGTCTAGAAAACAAGGTTAGATTGTATAAAGCTATATTGAAGCCTATATGGACTTACGGTATACAGCTTTGGGGAACTGCTAGTAAGTCCAATGTGAAGATTTTGCAATGCTACCAGTCAAAGACCTTACGAACACTTGTTAATGCACCTTGGTTTATCACAAACGAAGCCATACACATGGATCTAGGTATTCCATTTGTTAAGAGAGAAATCTCAGTATATTCTAACAGATACATTGAACGATTATCAAATCATGTAAACACAAATGCTATTTGCTTGTTGGACACAAGCAATGAAATTAGACGATTAAAGCGCAATCATGTCTTAGACTTGCCATTCCTTTAAATTTGTCAATTTAATAATAATAATAAAAACAAAAAACAAAAAAAAAAAAGAGCTAAATATGAAATTGTTAAAATGCTCAAATAAATTTTAAAATTCTAATATAAGTTATACATGAAGTAAGTTATACAATTTTCGAGTAAAAATTAAATATAATAACATAAAATATGCATAAGAAGTATAAAAAGAAAAAATTCTATAGTTTTCTATGTAGTTTTGCACCAGTGTAAATACTATGCGGCCGCCGTAGCCGAATGGGTTGGTGCGTGATTACCATTCGGAATTCACAGAGAGGTCGTTAGTTCGAATCTCGGTGAAAGCAAAAATTAATAGAAAAATTTTTCTAATAGCGGTCGCCCCTCGGCAGGCAATGGCAAACCTCCGAGTGTATTTCTGCCATGAAAAAGCTCCTCATAAAAATATCTGCCGTTCGGAGTCGGCTTGAAACTGTAGGTCCCTCCATTTGTGGAACAACATCAAGACGCACACCACAAATAGGAGGAGGAGCTCGGCCAACACCTAACAGAAGTATACGCGCCAATTATTTATTTTTTTTTTATTTTAAATACTATGCTGTCATTAGGTAATAAGATCTCTTTTGCTGAATATCTGTATTCTAAGATAGATTGCAAATAAAGTATTTCCATTAAAAAAAAAAATAAAAAAAATTCACAGAATCGGCAGATGATGGTCAAAGAGACCAATTTGGTTTAAGTGGTATCCCAGACTACAGTGTCCTGTAAAGTAACCAGTTAGAAGTCTAAAGTCTACTCGGCTAAGTGTAAGTAGCCTATCAGAAGTTCCTCTGTCAGGCGTTAGGAATTATGTCGTTTGTTGCTGACCAATAGCATTTCGCCAGAGTTTAACGAACGTCTTCTTCTCCCACCATCTGAGAAGTTCGTTGATGTGGCCCTTTGTAAGTCCACCAAAAGGCTCAGGACTAATTAGGGACATGCTTGGCCCTTTTTTAGCAAGATATTTCCCTCATGTCCTTCGCGCGATAACTGCTTTCGTGATTTTGACCGAGTTCAAGGGAGGATGCTGCCATACGTAGAAGTATAGTCACTTGGGAGTGGCCAGGACGATTCTTCTGCATATGGTTCAAGTAGCTCACAACTTTCGGGGTTGGCCAAAGTACCCTCTGGGTAGTTTTCGAGCATCCGTTCGAGAGCGAGCTAACATGAGAAAGCGAAGCACCCCAGCCTAGCTGGCTCTGCGTGGCATTTTGGGCTCGCTACGTAAACCTCTCTCCCCAATGATAACAACCTCTGTTCCACCATCTCCTAATTTTGGTTAATCCATGTACCTTATCTACGTTATACTTTCTGCTTACGTTCACTACTAAGAACTTGAAAGTTCCTGAAGAGAATGGGCTTAAAAGATAATGTATCCACCCTATAAAAAATAGGAGTATTGCGGAAGTCTTTTAAGATCTTTAAATCTCATTTCATATCTCCACTTTTTAGATCAGAAATGTCATGTAATATTAAAGCACTCAAACACGCTTCTTTTTCAATTGAAATGGGAATCGACGGTATTCCCAAGACCACACCTAATGCGTCAGTTAGACATGTTTTCATAGCCCCTGTCATACCGACACAGATGAAGCGGTACAATTCGTTGAGGTCATTGAGCGCCCTTCGTTGCAAAACTTTAAGGCACCATGCTATGGAAACGTAAGTGACTATAATTTTAAGAACTGTAGTGAAAGTCCAGTACGTTATTCTGGGGCTGAGTCGTCATGATTTTCCAAAAAGCCTCATACAGGCAAAAAATGCTCTTGTGTCTTTTGCAGTGAGTGTCAGATGAGAGTTCCAAGTGAGCGTTTTTTCAAGATTGATTTCAAGGTAATTTACTTTTGTGGGAAGTTTAAGAACCAATATTACTTTTCCTAGTGAACGGCATTAACTCAGTTTTTATCAGTCCACCATTTTTGTATTATACTGAGGGCATGTTGCATGGAAATCGAAATGCTATCCTCATGTAAGCCTACTATGTATACTACCAGGTCATCAGCATAGCTTTGATTTTTGAATCTCAGATTGTTCAGTTAGCTGTTCAGTTATTGGAGAAATTCGCCTATTATTAATGTCAACAGAAGTGAAGAGAGTATTCCACATTGTGAGCAAACCCTTGTGGACTCGATAGAATTTATTCTTTCTCCTAATTCTGCATTGACCGTTCTTTGTTCGATATTAATCTTCATATTGACTTCATTTTAATTAAAGACATCTTCTTCTAAAATTTGTGTTGCTCGTAATTTACTTTACTTGTGAGCTTTGCTGTAGTGGACTTTGTGTCTTAAAATTTTATTTAAAATCCCAATTTGCGGGAAACGATGTCCAAAAATATATTGACCCGCCCTTATATATACATATATATATATATATATACATATATATATATATATATATATACATATATTATATGTATGTGATCATACCACTATTAGATATGAATGCAAACATAAGTATATGAGTGGTCTGGAGACCACCTATCAAAATTTGTAATATTTCCTAGTAGGCACACATGCTGCTATACGCACACACATATGCATGGAAATACATATTTACATACAAATGCATATCCACATTCAAATACATATCCGCAAACAATTACATATCTACATTCAAAGACACATACACAAACAAGTACGTACATACCACGCCTGCCCATTTCCATTTGCTTCTTCTTATGTGCTTACAGTCAAGCTCGATTGTGCCGTACCATTGCTTGAGGTATTAGTAAGCGTGTGTGCAATTTAAAAAAAAGCACAGCAACACAGCAATGTGGATAATATGCACACCAACACCTACTTACTTATGTAGAACGGAAACGGAAATATTTCTTGTCAGCAGTTTTATTTGTGTGCTATTGTGATTTTTATATGCGGCATACGAGTATTCTTTCCTTAGCTTATCTATGCATGACGCCTCTGCCATACGACTAGCTTAGCTTAATCCCGTATACTTATTGGAGCTGTGGCTACTTTTTATTTTTATCTTGTATTTTTGTTGTTTTTCATACATACTTAAACATATGTATATGTTCCGCTCGATACTTCCTAATACTTATACAACATTTGCTTAGCGTGCAACAAAAGCGGATATGAGTGGTTGGTGAAATAGAAGTAAAATAGAACATAAGTACAAATTAGCCTTGTTTCGAAAAATTGATAGAAAAGTAAGTAAGACGTACATTAAAGTTTAAGTGGTATCAGAAATTCCTCTATCAGGCGTTAGGAATTGTGTCGTTTGTTACTGACCGATAGAATCTCGCCAGAGCTTAACGAACTTCTTCTTCTCCTGAGATGTGGCCCTTTGCAAGTCCACCAAAAGGATCAGGACTAATTAGGGACATGTTTGGCCCTTTTTTAGCAAGATGGTCCGCTATTTCATTTACCTTATGTCCTCCTCGCGATAACCGCTTACGTGACCGTTTGACCGAGTTCAAGGGAGGAAATGGAAAAAATGTATGGAAAAGTAAGTAAGATGTATATTAAAGTAATAGTAAATGTAAGTACTTAGAATTTTACAAACACCTGCTAATAAAATTTAGCAAAAATTAATCAGAAAATTGCCGAAAAAACTAATACCATTCAAAAAGGGTTGTTGTGACATATCCCGAGATATATACATCTTTGGGCATTGGCGGGGTAGCATACGTTCAATATTGCATGAACATTTGGTCCTCGAGAAGATTTGTTCACGATGGAAAACGCAAAATTTGACAAATGTCCAAAAACGGACTCACGCCTATTGAGTGTAAAAAAATCTTAAAGAAATTCAGCCACCTTAATTCAGAGTTCGTCTGTGACAATGTAACAGGTGACGATTCTTGGGTTTATGCATATGAGTCAGCAACCAAATAACAATCTATAGTGTTGGTGTTTCAAAAAGACTTACTCTAACAGAAGTTGTTCGCAGAAAATGTGCGCCTATGAAAATGGTCACCTGTTTTTTTCAGAAAATCTGGTCATGTCGCAACTGCAGCAGTAGATAAACATAGAACAGTAAATTCTGAGTATTACACAACTATTCACTTGCCAGAAGGTTTCCAGGAAATGCATAAGGCAAAGGCAACCGCCGAAGGCGAACTATCCTTGACAACCACAATGCGAGCTCTCACGTATCGACTCACACAACAGAGATTTTGAGCACTCAAAGGATCCAGTTAATGGGGCATCCGCCTTACAGCTCTGAGTTGGCACCTAATGATTTCTTTACACTCTCGAAAATCAGAAATAAAATGCAAGGCTAATGTTTTTCAACGCCTGCAGATGATATTGAAGCCTTAGTGGCAAAAGGTCTTTGGAAATAGGTTCACGCGAAGGCAAAAGTACTTGCAAGAAGAAAAGTTTGAACAACAATAAAGCCATTTGCATTATTATGTTACTGTGTTTTCAAAAATATATAAAAGGCAACTCTCGTATTAGGGAGTTAGATGAAAAGTTTCTGTGTATAAACAATTAAAAAAATAAAATTGGAAGTTAACGCACTCGTGTACTTATGTGCGCCATGATTGACAATTTCTTCGAAGATGGTTTATTAATTTCTAAAAACCAATCATTTAACTTCTACAACTACAACAACCTTTTTGGCGATTGTACGATTCCAACTCAGGATGTAAGACCGATAGCCATGTAGTAAAATCACAATATCCCTTCGCACTCGAATGTAAAAAATTGTTGTATGGTCATACCAAGTTTGGATCGAAATATGTTGCTTGCGTGGATATAATAAAAATTTCATGGGAAATTAGTTTTTGAAATATTTGAATACATTACCTCTCTATTGCGGGTGCTTATGTGGTAGCTAGAGGGTTAAAATTATCTAGAAGAATTCACTAGGGGTATTCTAAGAAGAAATAATTATATGAAGAACGTGAAGGTTAGGCAAGGTTAGTATAGGTTGGGTTAGGTTAGGTGGAGAAGTTATCAACCGGCACACACATCCTTTACACTCCTGAGTCTTCTGTGAATCCATATGTGGATTTAATGAATTTTGTTCATTTCGGCAACCCTATTTGTAAGACCTCTTCAATGCTGTCAAAAAAGTCGAATCCGAACGTAAAAAGTCTTTTTATATATAGAGCAATGCATGTAGACAGGCGATATTCCATCTTCCTCTTTTTCAATATCTTGACAGCGTCAACAAAAGTAATTTTGTGGTACCCCCAGTATATTTGCATGCCTTCCTATTAGACAATGTCCTGTTAGTACCCAAGTAAAATAAAATACTCATAAAATAAAAATGTAATATGTGCACTTAAAATATGCAGCAATTTTTTAGCCTCTCATTTTAATAGCACATAATTTGGAATAAACCCTAGTCTACAATTCCACTTTAATAATTCACTTGCCTGTGTTCCAATTGTGTGGACATCCCGACTAGAATTACAATGAGGCATGCCGAAGAATCAGTTAGGCCCGAATTAGGCAGGCCTTACTGAGGCACGCCTCACTATTACCTTACCAGGCCCACGTTAGGCAAGGCAAAGATTGGCATGCCAGAACAATACCAAATTTGGTTGAGGTCACGAAAATCTGTGGCAGTGTCTCACTTAGGCATAGATTGGAATCCCTAACTGATTTGTAGAAGGGCATCCGGAGTATTACCGAAGTTCGGTTTTTCGAACCTGCGCCTAATGAGGCAGATGTGCGGCGTTACTTTCGGGATTTGGGCCTAGTTTGGCTGCCTTATGAGGCGCAAATTTGTAATGCGGTCTGCCTTATTTGCGCCTAATCAGCGCCTTACCAAAATTTCTAGTCGGGATATTTCTTTTCTATTATCTGTGAACTTCTACGTTCTTTGGATAATGATTTTATCTGAGAATACCTCTAGTGAAATCTTCATCTGAATAATTTTCTATAACATTTCAACCCACCAGCGATCGCTTAAACACCATTTTATTTAGACTTTCAGGAAAAACGGTTTAAATTACCCTTTCGTGAAACAACTAATGGATTAAAATATTCCACCAAATTACTACAACTTATTTTTTGCAATTTATACCTAAAACACTCAGTCAAAATATTGCTTAATTTGGTCATAAGAAAATGGTTAACTGAATATGCAAAAATATTTAAATACCTAATATTATCATAATAAATAGAATTGACAATAATGAATGATTAATAAAGGATGAGATAATTCGGCACATTAACGGCATAGAACCTCAATTATGCCTCAGCGTCATCAAAAATTTGGACCATCGGATGGAGGTATGCCGCCAAAACCACGGCCGTCATTTGGCCAATATTTTATTCCACACATAATTGAGCCATACCAATATTATCATAATAAAGAGAAATTACAATAATTTTTTACAAAAAATTGTATTTTATTCAAAATCTACACCGGCCTTTAAACTTAACCACACTTTACATCAGGTCAGTTCATAAGTTCGTGCGTTTTTTAAAGGTGATTTTAAAATTAATAAAAAAGATTATTGAAATATTAATTAATCAATAATATATGTTTTTTCATTATTTACAATGTCTTCCCAACGTTTAGGCAAATTTTTAATTCCCTACCCAACAAATTTGTTGTCCCTGGAGCCAAAATACGCTTCGATATCCCTTTTTATAGCTTCTTTTGAAGAGTAGTTCTTGTTACTCATATGGGATTGAAGTCCACCGAAAAGGTGATAATCACAAGGTGCGATGTCCGGAGAGAATGGTTGGAGGCGCCATTACCTCCCTTCCGAGCTCGTTCAGCTTGCCTAATGTTTGCCTTGTGGTATGAGGTCTTGCGTTGTCGTGACGAAACAAAACTTTGCGCCTATTCACTAAAGACGGTGGATTTTTTTAAGTACCTCATTCAGGTTTGATACCTGATGGGAATAATAATCAGCAGTTATCATCTGGTTTGGTTCCAGAAGTTCATAATAAACAATACCGGCCATATCCCACTAAATAGAGAATCTTCTTGAGGTGAAGGCCATCTCCAGGGGTCGGTTCTGGTGTTTCATCTTTATCTAACCATTAGCGTTTGTGAACAGATTTATTGTAAAGGACCCACTTTTCATCACCAGTAACGATACGGTTCAAAAAACTTTCATTTTCAAGCCGTTGCAGCAGCTGAGAACACACATTCACTCTCTGCTGAAGGTTGGCGACGGAAAGTCTATCCGGAACCCATTTTCCCAGCTTTGTAACCTTTCCCAACTGAGCCAGATGCCTGTGAACTGTTCCATGCGATGAATTTAACTTCTGAGCTATCATATCGACTGTCAAATTAGGCTCAGTTTCCACGAGTTCGAGCAGGGCGTCGGAGTTAAAGACTTCAGGACGACCAGCGCGCAGGGGCATCCTCCACGTCGCAGTTACCACTTCGGAATTTTGAAAACTACTTTTGCGCAGTCCTTACACTCACGCTATCCTCTCCGTGAACAGTTTTCATTCTGTAGCAGCAGTTGTTGCATTTTTACCACTTTTATAAAAATACAAAATATGCCTCTTATACGAGTTCGAAGATTCCATTTTATTTTTTAACAACACGTGCTTCTATCCGCGATTAAAATCACTTGTTGAATGCACAATGTATCAAAGAAAATATAAATAGTTCCGTTATAGTCGTATACCGTGAATAATTTTTTGTATGCACAAATCGTACTGAAGTGAAATTATGGGTAAAATACGCACGAACTTATGGACTGACCGGATCTAAAGTGTGGTTAAGTTTAAAGGCCGGTGTTGATTTTGAATAAAACACAATTTGTTGTAAAAAATTATTGTAATTTCTCTTTATTATGATAATATTGGTATGGCTCAATTATGTGTGGAATAAAATATTGGCCAAATGACGGCCGTGGTTTTGGCGGCATACCTCCATCCGATGGTCCAAATTTTTGATGACGCTGAGGCATAATTGAAGTTCTATGCCGTTAATGTGCCGAATTATCTCATCCTTTAGCTCTTGAATTGTTGCTGGATTATCGACATACACCTTTTCGTTCAAATAATCCCAAAGAAAGAAGTCCAACGGTGTCGTTGACGCTTAGGTGTGGTCAACATTCAACAGCGGCCCTTGAAATTTAATCACCCTTTATAAGTTCAAATGTTTCATCCTGATTTGGGATCTTTCCGCCCCCAAAAAATTAACGCTAAATTATTGCAAAGTATCACTAACTCAGTGTCATATACGTTTTCTTATTTTATTTTCGATAGCAGATGCAAAATATAACAACAAATTGTAGTTAGTAGACAAGCACAGCCGTTTATCATTTGAAAAAGTTGATTGATTTGGAGGTGCTTTATATTCTGCCGAAGTATTCTGCACATATTCTACACATACTCACACATACTATCAACACATACAAGAAAAGGTCAATATTTTAAACCATTAAAGAGCATTTCACCATTTTCGTTATTTTTACGAGCAAACTTAACAGCTAACGGTAATATAGCGTATTATGCACAAACGATTTGAAACTTGGATTGCTCGTTAAATTGGCCTAAATTTCATAGCTGAGCAAAATGATGAGTACTTAGTTGAACTCGTAAAATTACTAGTAAAACGCCACATTCCCATAAAAATACGGACACTTCAAATAACGGATATCTGTTACTTGACTTGATTTTGTTGGTCTACTCTTATTACCAGCTGATGGTATTACAGAAGTTTACATGCCTATGTACATTTAAGTTTTGTCAATAGTACCAACGTCAAGTGAGTGAATTTGTGTGCCATGCCATGTGGCAGTAAAAGCTATGCAGAAAAAAATGCATATGTCCGTGAAACTATGGATTTATTACAGCAAGACTGCATAGCCAGTTTCTAATTTTCTCATCAATTTAATTTTTAAAGAATTTTAAAGTGGCAAAGGAATAAATCTGCAAAAAAAGTTTTAAATTCAAATATACAATCTGTGATAAAATTACGTATATCAGGTTAAAGGAAATATATTCATGTATTAAAAAAATGTTTATTTACTTTTTCCCGGAATAAATGTACTATATTAATGCCCTTTGAAAAATGAATCTTTAACTATTTGAAATTCGTTAATGAATTATTTTGAAAAAAATAAAACTCAAAGGTATGTGCAATATATCTTTATGGTGTATAGGTAGTAATACATACCACAACTACGTTAAAATAAAATAATCATTGAACTTTCCTCCTATGAAATGAAGTATACGCAGTGGATACCTCTGTGTCCATTTTAACTTTTGAAACTTTAACATCGCTCAAAAAATTCATTTCATGAGAAAACTAAAAACTAGGTGTGCAACATTACTATAAATTCTTATAGTTTCACGCACATCTTGCATAAAAAATGTGATTTTTGCCGGGCGGTGCTGTGGTTGACTTAAAAAGTATTAAAAGTAGTAAAGTAATGTCTACAAGCAATTTTAGAATTGAAAGTCGAAAGCTTATCAAGAGTAAGCCATTTGTGTGGCACAGAGTTATAATAAAGCAGCCCTCAGCTTGTTTTTTTTTTTTTTTTGGGAGACACGATTTCCTAATTTTGGTTTGGTTAGATAAATGCTTATATTAGGCACAAAACGATTTCTAATGGAAAAGTTCTTCTCAATTTAATACAGGAGCATTTTATAAGAATCCGCTTGTGGAATATCATAACCGGAATCCCTTTTTGCGAGTCAATTTGGCCACTTTTTTAAGGAAAATCAAAAAAGTATTTTTAAAAGGGGAATTTGAGGACTAAAATATTTTAGGATTATATTTAACAAAAAAATTTGTGTGTGCGTTACCAAAAACACAAAAGTCAGTACTATAAATGTTTGCTTGTAATAGACAGAAATACTTACTCATAATTTATCATTTATCGTTGGACCTTCCCCTTCCACTAGAAACCGGTCCCAGTTCGCTGGCAACAGCGGTGCGGTCAACATCGCTCCGCGCGTGAAAGCTGTTTTAATAGTGTGTTAGAATTTTGCAGTGGCGAAAATGCAGCGATCGTTGGAGCAACGTTACTCGATCAAATTTTGCGTCAAGCTAAACAAAACGAGTACCGAAACCATTGGGCCAGCGAAGGAGGCTTACGGGTTATCAATCTTTGTCCAGTGCCCAGGTAAAACGGTGGCACAAGTCGTTCAAGGAAGGCCGGGAGGACGATGAAGACGAACAGCGATCTGGCACCTCCTTCCTCTGCACCTATGCATTGGCCAAGATGGGGGTTCCGTTGCTTCCCCACCCTCCCTACAGCCCAGACCTGTCCCCTCCGCACTTCTTCTTGTTCCCGCGCCTGCAAAGAAAGCTGAAGGGGAGGCGTTTCGACTCCATCGAGGCGATCCAAAAAACTGTGACAGCCGAATTGAACACGATTCCGGCGGATGAGTTTAAAAAATGTTTCCTGCAGTAGAAGGACCGCTACCATCGGTGTATTGGCGCTCAAGGATCCTATTTTAAAGAATATTAGTTGTATAACCCAAAAGGTTTAATACAACTGCTTAGAAAAAATAAGGCTCATTACTTTTCAATCAAACCCTGTATATTTATGTACTTGTGAATAAAGTTAAGCAAATACTCCCTTGAGAGAATAGGTTATAAGGAGTCAAGTGCCTGAAATTTGCGATCTCTTAATAACGAATTTGCCTTTGCCAGCTGCTCGATGCCCCGACATCACGGCTACTCAAGAGATACAATGGTACAAAGCTAATTAGAGTAGCACAATAGTTGCCAATCGTTATTTTTAACATTACTGATCTATCGAGAACCTCGAAACTATATCGATAAAGCGTGCTTCTAGTGATTTCGATCTTCATGTTGCGGCAGGAGACCAACAACCAGCAGCACCAACAATGGCGGCCGCCGTAGCCGAATGGGTGGGTGCGTGACTACCATTCGGAATTCACAGAGAGAACGTCGGTTCGAATCTCGGTGAAACACCAAAATTAAGAAAAAGATTTTTCTAATAGCGGTCGCCCCTTGGCAGGCAATGGCAAACCTCCGACTGTATTTCTGCCATGAAAGAGCTCTTCGAAGTCGACTTGAAACTGTAGGTCACTGCATTTGTGGAACAACATCAAAACGCACACCACAAATAGGAGGAGGAGCTCGGCCAAACACCCAAAAAGGGTGTACGCGAAAATTATATATATATATATATATAGCAGCAGCAGAAGGACATGGAAAATCTGTATTTTATCACTCATCTCTATTATGCTCTAAGAGAGTACTGCTAACCCGCCAACCCGCCCGAGCAATAGACACATTTCTCGATGCATACGCAAAAAATAGAATTTCGGTCAATGACTAGTCAAATGAGGATTACGACTTCACCAAAAGTCTAAATGAAAGAAGTATTATTCCAAAAATAAGAGTGAAACTGGAATGCGTGACTAAGAAGAAAACAGTATAAAGGCACAAAAGTTCACGAAAAAAATTGACCGACTTACAGAAAGATTGAATCTAAGTAGATTTCCTGTAAGAATAAAGACGAACTGAAAGCTAAGCTACTCACGTATGACAACACATAGGCTATAAAATGTATGCAACAACTCTTGATCAAAATATGGTTACGCGAATGCATGTCTGTTAATGCAAATGTAAGTGTACTCAGCTTACCCATATAGAGGAAATTATCATTGACAGCGAGAGCATGGAATTCATATGACTCTGAAAACCCAGGACAGAAGTAGGCAAACAAGTTGATAACTCTTTCTAGAGGAACGTCAAGTAGGATTTTTAGTATTATAGGATAGAGAGGTCTTACGAACTTTCACCGGATAATGTACAGGGTAATGTAGTTTTTGGTATCATTACGGGAAACTAGGGTTAGTAGAATTAAGTATCTTTTGTTTTTGCGAGCATGAAACACCAGAGTATATCCACCTTGAATTTGCAGCTCTCGCAAGATGAGGACTCACTCACTTTGGTGGTGTAGCTTTAGATTCATGAAACAAAATGACCGAGGAGGCGCTCTAATTTATTAGATATCTCCCCAGTGAATTATGGCCGAATAAAATTAAATAAACTGAGTAATTGTGGCGCTGTGCTAATTACCTCATAAAAATGTCTGTAGTCTACCATCAACTATATACTTAGCAAACTCTGTAAATTGGATTAATGTCAAATTTTTTCAACAATTTTTTATTTGAAATCTTTTCTAAATAAATTGGAAAAATTATTCCATAACTCATATAAACTAATCTCGGAATTTTCAATATTCAGGAATAAATACCTAAACTAGTACTCATATTTGGGGCTATTCAAATACATTGCTACAATTGCTAGAGTAAACTGGGATCATTGGAATCCGTGAGGTGCTTCGGTCCTCTCCTACTTTAGTTTTTAGCGCTATACTGAATGAGGTACTCGTGGACTTCGCAGAGAAAACTACCCTGCCCGCGTTGAAATCAGATTGAGGTATTCGTGCCACAAGCTGGGCTTAAGTTACGGGCACTCTAGCATTCTTAGAAACTCAGTAGTCATACCCATGATGCTTAATCCATGTACACAATCGCTGGACACGAACTGGACGTGGCTAATATGTTTACGAATAGCTCAAAGTTAGGGGGAAGGGTTGGAAGGGGATGGAGGAGGTCTTTATCAAGCTCAAACTTAGGCTTCCGGATCACTGTAGTGTTTTCCAAGCGGAGGTAGTCACCATTAAGGAAGCAGTGAGTTGGTCGCTTACTTCTGTAAATTACGTAAATATGTACTTCGATAGCCATGTGGCAATTAGCGCAATAGAGTCGTTGTTTGTGCGCTCGTATTAATTCTAGAAATATCTGATTTCTCTCTCGACCTCATCTGAATAATTTGCTATTAGGCTCATTTGAGCTCCCGATCATAGTAACATATCGCGGGACTACTGGGCTGATGAGTTGGGACCCTGGACATCATGACATGAGAAGGCTGGGGTTCCCTTGACAGGCTGTGGTCTACTTTAGTGGTTGGAGATCGGGTACGCTCTAAAGAACTTTTAAGACTAGGGAACTTCTTACCGGGCCTTGTCCGTTAGGTATACATACGGTTGCAAATGCTTCAAACCCTTTCTGCATAAGTTACCTAGAACATGAAGTGGAATCATCTCAGCACTTTCTTCTGAGCTGTTTTACTCTCGCCGGGCTAAGATTCAGACATCTGGGCTTTAACTTGTTTGCTATACCTGTGGATATAGCAGGTCTAAATATCACACATCTGGTGAATTTGATCAGAAACTTTAAGCGTTTAATACAATTGTAATCCGTCACCGTTGGTCGGCATCCTCCAAACGAAAGCTCCTTCTTACTTTTTCCACCTGTTCGGTTATTTTCCCTCTGTTTTTCCTGTGTATAGCATCACAATGGACGAATTTTGATTCTTTGTCTAAGTTATTCTAACTTTAGTACACTGCCATCCCAGACATGAACTATTGAGCTTGGATATTCGCTTTAGTGTGATAGGTTTTAATGGATCAAAGCTTTTCTTCGACTTTTAATTTATATTTTCGATGCATCACTAAATGTCTACATATACCATCAGTCATTCATCCAGCTATTGGAACACATCATCATCCAGCATACAAGGCGCAGACATTTTTGTCGTAGATATTTAGTATTTTGAGTTAACAGTGTTTTGCGTGAAGGAGTTAGGCTATAACTAAAAAATCGCACTCTTCCAAGCATCAGTGAGAAATTGCATGCTAAATCGTTCCTTTTTGGAAATGCATTTTGGTCATGCCTCAAACCGAAAAAAGTTTGCAAAGCTTTGCAAGAAAAAGAGAGCTACTATTTGAAAGATTTTGCGCAACCTATGATAATTGCAGCGATTTTTAACATCCATAAAATATTACGTTATTTCACACATACATTTGTAGATATTTTCAAAAAGTTGCACTAAGCACGCGCAGCTCTTTTGGATTTCGTTGTTATTTTTATTTTCTTTCATAGCTTTTCTTTGCTGCAGCACTTTATCTTCATATCTCAAAAATCTGCACTTTTATTTATGACTCTGCTGCGTGCTCAACTAAAAATACATTATCTCACATTTATTTTTGAAAATTTTTGAAATTAGGTATCAGTGTGTGCAAACACATGGTTCAGAACGTGCAAACATGAAAGCCAACACTTGCAGATTGAAAAGGCGGACGCATGCATTTGGTTGTGGCAGCCAACAAAGCTGAGTGCATTTAGGTGTAACTGCCATTCACTGGGATCGAAGCCCACTAAATGAAAAAGTGAGAAAAAACCTTTTTTTTTAGTGTTAAAAATTATCTGCCATTTGAAACCTTCATTCAATTGTAGGTTCCTCCATTTTTGGAATGACATCAAGATGTATACTAAAAATTAGAGCAAAAGCTGGGCCAAATATCTAATACTGGCATTATTTGTATATATGTACATATACCTACATATGTATGCATATATCTGCATATGTATTAAAACAAAGAAAAAAATACACCATATATTTATGGCTACCCAAAACTGCGTGAATAGATAAATGGATAGCTTCATTTTCATAACACCGCGTTTGCGTGAAAAATATTGCATTATCTTCGGCTAAATAATTGGAACAGTTTGCAAGTGCTGGCAGTTGAGCTCTGAATAAGTGTATGTAACCAAATTTTCATTTGCAATAATGCATGCGGGCATGTGTACGGTGTGTATGTATGAGTTATCAGATATCCCAGCAAAGCAATTACTTAGCATTTCAATACATTTTTCAAGTTCAAATAAGATCTAAGAAATTGTATGCATTAACCCTTGAAGAGCTTTCCGGCGTATAATCATATAATGAATTATAATCATAACACTGACAAATCAGGGGAAAATAATTTACAATTTATTTTAAAATTTTGTAGAAACTTTCAAAACCAAAAAAAAAAATTATAAAAGTGAAAACAAAACTATAAAATCTCCACAAGCTAAGAATTTTTCACCATCTATAATATTTACTTATATATACATAATGTTATTCAATTACTTTTATACAAAAATGCAGTTTATCCCGAAACAAATACCATTATATGCCAAATTCCAAATCTACTACAAGATTTATAAAAGTTCTACAAAATGTCTGCCAAGTTTTAAAATATTCAATCAGAACTTAAAAAAATTGGGTATTCAATTTCGCAGCCCATTGAACTTTAGTACAAAGTGCGAAAGTCACTCACCTGACTTCTGAGTTCGCAGTGCACTTTTGCCTAGAAAACGTAACTTAGCTGCCCAATTACTGCGGTGTGCAAATTACCTCATCGCTGTGAAATAAATTGTATGGAAGAATAAAGTCAGAATTCATAGGCCTTGTTGATCTACTATCGCGCCAATTTAAAGTCGCTAAAATTTTTTGTTGACTCTAGATCATTTTTCCCATGCAATGTTTTTTATTTCAGGTGCTATATCTTACTCTTTACGGTCGTTCTAAATTTGCGCATTGTTGTTGTTTTATTCGGAATTAGTTTTCATTGAAAAAGCTGTGATACATACCTTGTAAGACTATAAAGGATAAACAAAATTTAATTAAATAATTCTATTAATAAATAAAGTAAGAAATTAGTATGGTTTTTAGCTGTGGTGGCTAAGAGTAGACATACGGATATAGTAATTTCATAAAATAATTACTTTTATTCTGGGAAGCGCAGAGAGTAGAATATTTAAAATAGGGCATGCATTAAAAAATTATGACCCTACTTTACATGACTAAATGAAAAGCAAAAAATTCGATGCCAGACCTTCTTTATTATGCGCAGTGAGTAAAACAAACTTTACTTTTTGGAAAATTTTTTGTTCTTTATTCCAGCAAAATTTTAAAGTATTTAATCAGAATTTTTGAAAACTTTGAGGGTTTAATGCTTCATGGCCTTTTAGATTTTGGCTTACATAATTTTGGTTGGATGTTTGCTTTCTAAAATAAAACAAAAAATAAACATATAAGAGTCGAGCATTTGTTTTATGAAGAAAATGTCCGACACTGTCAAAGAATTACTTGAAGTTTGCACATTATTATGCATATTAAAGGTAATTGGGCCATAAAAATGCAATCCGAAAAATGCTCTAGATTATCGGATTTCCGATTAGTGTTTAAAAAAACCCAAAAGTTCAAAGCTTCAAGCTTGGATTTATGTACCTAGTTTTTGCTATTGATAGAAATATATATATATATATAATTGGCGCGTACACCCTTTTTGGGTGTTTGGCCGTTGTTCCTCCTCCTATTTGTGGTGTGCGTCTTGATGTTTTTCCAGAAATAGAGGGACCTACAGTTTCAAGCCGACTCCGAACGGCAAATATTTTTATGAGGGCTTTTTGCATGGCAGAGCTTTCGGAGGTTTGCCATTGCCTGCCGAGGGGCGACCGCTATTAGAAAAAGGTTTTTCTTAATTTATGGTGTTTCACCGAGATTCGAACCGACGTTCTCTCTGTGAATTCCCAATGGTGGTAACGCACAAACCCATTCGGCTACGGCGGCGGCCGCAATTTATAAATACGAAATATTAAAATTAGTTTGAAAAAACTTGTCATTCATATTCTAAATACAGTCAAGAGTACAGCTTCCCTAAACAACCTCCGAATCGCAGATTGTAGATGGAGAGACCAGACAAACTACAAAATTAGCAGAACGTTATGGCTCACATACAACCTCAAACAATCGTCAACATTGTTAAACATGAAACGACGGGACGGCTGGAGACTAACGGCAGTCATAACTGGCTTTTGGTCTGTGGGAGAACAAGCAGCCAAAATGGGCATCCCTCTCAACAAATACTGCCACAGTTGTAAGCAACTGGAGAAAAAAGAAACAATCTTCCACTTCCTCTGAGAATGCCCTGCCCTATGGACGAACAGAATGTTAACCCTGGGCAAACCGTTGTTCGAGAGTCTGGAACTGCTGTCTGGCTTAGATGTCAATAGCCTAATAAGGTTCCTGAACCGCACACATCGGAAATAGTCATGCTGTAAATAATCTTGAAAAAAGTTTGTAACGAGGATGTGGTAGCAAAATGGTGCAGAAGGGCAAGTTTGATTCTGGATGAATCACCCCTTAAACCAACAAACTATTTATTTATTATAATTTTTTAAATAGTTGCACGTATGTGTAAAGAATGGGTCATATAAGCATATATGGGACATAAGCACACGGGTCATACAAGAAGCAATTCAAACAAAAATTGTGTTTGACATAAGTACGTAAGGAGCTCGTCTTTAACGTGCCTTTATCCGAATGAGTGGAAAAATCCAACAAACACAAAAAGCGGCAACTTTCCTTTTAATATAATAATTTTAGTTAAGAAAGGACACTTAGAAATTTGCAATACGTCTTAAATATTCAAAAATTTAAAAATTGAACAATTTTAAAATTCAAAAATTAAGAACGACAGATTCAATATGGCGGTAAAACCATTTCAAATTCGGAATCAACTCAGACATCTGCTAACAAAAATTAGTCGAAAAAAATGGATTCGTCATCTTGAATTTGTCAACTTTGACCCACAAATTTCAATTCAGCATAATAGCAAATCCTACCAAACTTTTTTTTTTGGTTTCATAAGCACCAGGATTGCCCTCCTTTTGCCCGACCGACTTGAAAGTCGCTACTTGCTTGAGTACGGCTCAGATTTGCTTTGGCGTTGTGTCAAGAAAAGCAGAAATTCGTTAAGTGCCGAGGTCTTAAACTGTTCAGCGACAGAAAAACTACATCCGTTCAATAAACATTTAGAAGTACTAAATCAATCTCGAGCATTTACTAACAGAGGACAGTAAGCCTAGTAAAATGTTACAATAACAACAAGAGGATAGTAACGTTGCTCAAATGCGAGAACCCAGTCTGATATAACAAATGTACTGGAATAAGAGTTAAAATCTTGACACATGCATCAAAATGGTAGAATTTTTTTTTAACTTCCTCAAAAGGTATTGATCATGCAGCTCCCTCGTGAATATCACACGACCCAAATTTTATAAAATCAAGTGAGCCTAATTCGGTCCGGTCTGAACTTTTTATATAGGGGTTTTCAGTAAGAGCGCTTCAACTTTTGAACTTTTTTGAATAAAACACAAACGGTTTGACTTTTTTAACTAATTTTTTTTTTATTATCGAGTTTGAACATATACATTTAAGTATTAAATTCGATTTCTTTTGCATGAACACCGCGTGCACGTTTTACGAAGTCCAATCGTTGAACCCAATTTTCGACCACTCTTTTGCATAAATCGGCCGAAATTCCAGCAATTTCGCGTTCAATATTGGCTCTGAGCTCACAAATCGTCGCCGGCTTGTTACTGTAGACCAATGACTTCACATAACCCCAAAACGGGACGGCTTGTTAAATGGACCGTAAAATGGCCGTAATGCTCTTAAAGTAGCAGCAACAGAACGATTATTTTCATAAAAAATTTGCACGATTTGCAATCGTTGCTCAAGTGTGTAGCGTTCCATGATGAAATGTATACTAATGAAGTTTACAAATGACAAGCGAAAAATAAAAAATATTGCGTCGTTCGCCCTCCCTATCGGAAAAAAGTTGAAGCGTACCTATTAAATAACCCAATATTTGAACGCATTTTCTACAGCTACTCCTTCTTATTCTTCTTTTTCTTCTTCTTAAGGTGCTATAATCACCTAAGCGATTTTGGCATAGTTTAATAAAGTGCGCCAGTCGCTTTTTTCTCATGATAACCAGCCCTAGTTGAACACACCAAGTGAAACCAAGTCCTTCTCCTGATCTTTCCAACGCAGATCGAAAACGTGTCAAGACCCAAAAATCTTCCGCAGAATATTTTTCTCAAACATTCAAACCATCGGGGCCCCTGCGCCATATAATACGACAGGCATGAAAAGAATCTTATATAGCTTTAGTTTCTAATGTCGTCAATTGCCTGATTAGTCGAATGTAACACTTGTTGGGAAAAAAAGATTCTCAATTGGCTTTCACGCCTGACATTATTATTGGTATTAATGATGGTTTTTAAATAAATTAATCTCTTAGTTCTTCAAAATCATTACTGTCAACAGTGGCGTACGCGCGAGTGCTCCAACTGTTGTTTTTTGTTTTTGTGACAGGAGGTACTTCTTTTACTTCCACTCCGGTTCACCCCCAGACCAACTCGATTTGCTTCTTTATCCAGTTTGGAAAACGCAGCACTAACAAATCAGTTGTTAAGGCTAATATTTTCAATATCACCGGCACACCGCAAACTCAGAGGCCATGGGAGTTGTAGTTGGTCTTATTAGAGGCACGAACGGATATTTAGTATCAACGCTTAAAAGACGGGTGTGGTTTTTATCAAATCTCAACAATATTTATGTATCTTAGGGTTTCATTACGCCTTTATCGAGAAACACGCATGCATGCAACTGACCATTTTTCAAAATTTTACTTGCGTAGTATTTCTTTTCATTTTATTAATATGAAATATAACAGCAAATTACAACATATCAGGGGTAAAACAACTAGAGCAGGAGCTGTTGGCCTGTGAATTTCCTTTCATTGGTTTAACATTTGTACCAAATTTGAGTAATTTTGCTTCGTTTATAGTAGTGATATCAAGTTGTTTTCTTTTTTTTTTTTAAATTACCCTCATATGGCAGGTGGGCGTGGTAAACTTACTCTGTATTAAGATAAGTAAGTGTTTCTGCTGATAGTCGGAAAAATATCTTGAATTGTATATTAACTATTCTGATGGATTAAAGTTTCGCTATAGGAGCCACACATTGGTAGCCAGCATTACGGACTGCGTTTTAGTCTTGATCACATGAAAATACTGGTTTTAAAAGGTCGTTAAAATTACGCATTTTTTCATTTTGCCATATTAAAAAAATGACGCCTAAAAACAGTTTTTTTTTTTACAATATCTCCATTCCGACGCAAAATTGAACTAGAAATAATTTCCTACATTTTAAGTTATTACGATTTTGTTGTATCACAGCCACTGAATGCATGCAGAAATAGAATATGATCTGCAGTTGTTTGATCTATAATACTTTCAGTGGAGTATATTTATTCGGTAATTTTACCTTTTCCTGGTTTGAGAAAGTACACATTTGATTGCGTACATAGAACTGTCAAAAGAAAGAATAAGAAGATCTATATCTTCGTCGACCACTATTACGGTGTCCAACGCTGGTGAAACTCGTATTGCGGTATTGATGATTAGCGTATCCGCATCTTCCGTGGCTTGTGAGACCATGAAATTCTCAGCTTCAAATTTTGTTTTCAACATTTTAATGAGGTGGTTCTTCTTCGCATCATTTCCCAGAAATTTATCTTGTGACACAGTTGGAATCATTGTCTCATCAAAAAGTATGTCTACTGAAGCAGTTAGTCGTGATCGTCGGGATCGCTCTGCAAATTTACTACAGTTTGCTAATATACATTTTCAGGATATACGTCGAATACGATTATGGCATTGGATTGATATTTAGATCGAACGTACGTGATGTAGTTACTGCAAATAGATGAAAATGGTTCGCCACGAATACGCATGTACTGTCATAATTTTTTCTATTGAATTTAATGCGTAAATGGTGTTAGACAGCTCTTTTAATCCACTTGCAGTCATTGTGTATCCAAGTGATCCCAGAAATGACATTAACAAATGAAATCCACCGAGTCTTACGACAGTAACACTTAATTTGGAGTCCACATCGTACGAGGAAATCAGCCCTAAAAAAACAATGGTCTTTGAAAGAAAATGTTGGGTGCGAGGATCGCAGTGGTAGTTGAGGTGTCGTGACATCACTTCCTCTACGCAATGATGCAGCGATTAACTTTTTACTGTTGTATCGTTTTCGACATATATCATCGATTTTATTCCCGCCAAAATTTTAACTTTATTGTCATTTCTTTTAACACTTGATTTACGAAAAGTCTCTAATCATTTTTCCTTCACTTGAATTGTTTCATTTTCTAATTATGGATTATCACGAATAAAACAGTTTCTTTCAACAGAAGCCATGACTCTAAAAACACAAACTACACTGTAAAACGATAGACGTATACTGATGACTCAGTCTAAACTAGATACTCTAGTTCTACCGACAGATGTTTCGTTGAAGGTCGAGAGAGAAAGGGACCCTTCAACAAAGGTGACACATTACCTTTATACCTGCTTTTCTAAAACCTGCTATAGTAGAAGATTATTGTAGAGAAATATACGAAAAAACGTGGTGGTGTAGGTGAATATTACTTTGTGGCGCTCGTACGCCAAAGACTATCGATTTTATAAAAAAATCGTAATAACATAAAATGTAGGAAATTATCTCTAGTTTAATTTTGTATACAAATGTTTTTCTCATAAAATGCGTTGGAATGGATATATTGTAAAAAACTGTTTTTAAGCACCATTTTTTCAATATGGCGGCACTAGCGTCGCAGATACGAGGTGGCAAAGTTGAAATTCGAAAAGAGCATACCAAAATCTATAAAAATTACCTAGTTTGAAAACCCCCGGAAAACTTCCCAGGTAACTCCCTTTTTTTACCAAATGACTGGACTATTATGCAAGAAAAGTATAAATACATTTATAATGCAAAGTATAATCTATTTTTCAGAAACATAAAAAAATCTTTTAAAACAATAATCGCTTTAAAAAAATTTTCCAGTAAAATTTCAAATCAACAGATATTTGGTTTGATGGTCGATGTTTAACCAACGCTTCTAAAGTTGTGTGATAAATATTTACTTAAGTATATGTGTTTTCGATAGTTTGTTTGCATGTGTTTATGTGCGCCATTATAACTATGTAGTTGTCCAGACCAGGGGACTGTGCGAATGAGATTGGATCGGCCGTAACGACATTAAAATCGCACCACATTGCGTACTCAGTGGAGTGTTATGCAGCAACAACAACATTCAGCATAACATGATAATAGTAACAACAATCAAACCAACTGCTTCTTGCCACATGGCTTACTCACTCATACGTAACTGTGTAGTGTGTGGCAGCTATGTCAGGTTACCGGTTACTCGGCAGCAGCTGAGCATGAGCGAGCATAGAGGCGTGAATATGTGTGTGAACTATGTACGCTCACGTCTTGCACATAAATATGAACTTATGGCGGCGAGCACGTTCACAAACATTCCTATATATACATACATACCCATATATGCATACATTCGTACATATATATGTAAACATACATACATACACTCAATGCATGCAGATACGTATACATGTGTGCATATGCAGCGTTCAGGCCACACATACATACACAGATTTATGCTACAGTGCAGAGTATTCGCATTTGTGCCCCGTTAAGGCGTTATTATATTCCCGTTATACTTCACAGACTATGCAATGCTATTTCATTTGACCAATAATGCCACAAATATCAGCGCATGCAGCAGCAGTAACAACCACTACTACAGTAACAATAACAACAATGCTAACAACAGCAGTGACAGCTATTACATGAACAATAACAACAATATCCATTATAACTGTGATAACGTATTGTAAAATATCATTCCAGCTACCGCTACAGCTGTGGCCATTGCAATCGAAATGTCACGGTGAGGCAGATACAGCGAGTGAGTGTGCGTGTCTGTATAGGGTATTGGAGAAATGACAACAACAGAGTTTGACCAATTTGCGCCAACTGTCTTTAGGGAACAACGAAACACACACACACACACACACACACACACATGCTCACTCTCTCCTCTAGCACCAGCGCAGTGAACAGTCACAAATGTATTACAACAGCAGAGGCGAAAGCAGAAGCAGCTGCTGCACCGGCAATGGCTCTACAGCAGTCTCCACGTTCATATTATTACCCAAAGATATGTATGTATGTTTCTACTATATAGTAATATAATATAGTATGTGCATGTTCCTATTATGACAACAACAAAAGCGCAGTTGCACATCGGCTATGTTGTTTGGTCTGAAGCAATAAAATGACCTCATGCACATAAGTTAATTAGAAATATAATTATAAATAGTAACTGCTATGCGTGCGAATGTGAAATTCAATGGTGATGATAACGCTAAGAGCTGCTACTAAGCGCTAGAGATGGTGCTTGAGGGGGTGATGTTGCTAGTGGCATCATTGACAATGAGGCTAGCTAAGAACCGGCGTGGAATTGAACTAGCTCTGGGAAATTGATACCATTTCTGTAAGGATATATTTAGGTAATAAATATATACACTTGTGCTCACAATAATAGCCAATAATAGCAGCGCGAAATATTGCGATTTTTTTTTTTACTGTTTATTTATTTCTAACTACCTTTTTATATTTTTATATCCAAGTCTCCAGCTTTGTGTAATGTAAAAACAAAATTTAATTATAATAACAAAATAATACATATATATTAGGCCGGGTCGATTTGTGGGGAGGCAAAAAAATCGCCCATTGCTCTGTGAAAATCATATTCTAGGAATCAAAATAAGAAACTTTGACGAAGGAACCATACCTCTAAAACGAATTCTGATGTTCCCCAATTTGGGTCGAACTTTTTAGTTTCTTTTCTCATGTAAATGATGATATTTTGAAATGATTGTATGGGGAACCCCCCAGAGGTGTTCCAGGGGGTGTGCCACTGGCATGGGTGGATCGGCTGTCCAAAGTTAGTGGGGGCGGTCATACATTTGGACTCGATTGGAGCACTCTAAATGGGTCAAAGTGGGATTTTTCGTTCAACCCAAATTGGGGGACATCAGAATTCGTTTTAGAGGCATGGTTCCTTCGGTAAAGTTTCTTATTTTGATCCCTAGAATATGATTTTCACAGAGCAATGGGCGATTTTTAAATCGGCCCGCCCTAATATATATATAATATAACAAAATAAATTTTAACTAAATTTCACACTTGCCAATGAGAATTTCTAGAAGAGTCTGGGTAAGTTTAAAGTTTAAATTCCGTTGATTTTTGATAATTTTTTTTTTTGTTGACGATGTTATGCATTTTGTGCATGAATTTTTGTTGTAAAGAAATGGTTTTTAAGCCACCTCTTCCACTTTTATAATAAAATTTAATGAACAATAAAACTCTATACTCGAAATTTTTTTGTTGTAGTAGTAACAGCTGTATTTTCAAAAAGCATAGACAAAATTAATAATTAGTCAAAATTGTGCAATATTTCGTACTGGTATTCTACGGCAAGTAGAATATGAACTACATAATTTTGAATGGTTATGGTAGAAGCCTTGACTAAATGTCAAGAAAATCAAAGTTTGATTTGGAAAATGTTATATTAAGAAACACCTATATACTTCGCTATCTGGTTTAAATGGTTGAGTATTCTCTTAAGGAGGCCTCTTATCAGTGGCTTCAAAAAAAGGAGTTTTTTCTCAATTTTTCCGATGATAAAAAAGCGACACAGGAATAATCTTTTGCATTTATTTGAAGGCATTATTGAAGAGTAGTAAAACGGCGTGTGAGATTGCGGTCGTAGTTTTCACCTGAAACACAAAAGAAAAATATTGTCTTATTCAGAAGGCTTTCCGCATATGATAGACTACTCTTGTATAAAAGTATGAAAAAATGACACACAATTAATTATTGCAAAAAAGTGCTTTTTCGCTATTTTTTCCAAAAAAGGTATTAAATAACATTAAAAAATGATTTTTTTTGTTTTTTATTAGTCAATTAGTTGCGCATTTTAATTATCTTTATATAGATTATCGGTTTGAAACGATAACTTTCGTCGTTTTTTTTTAAATCTTACATACCATTTTCAAAAACATGGTTTTGAGAAAACGTGTTTCAAAGTTTTCGGGAGGTAGACAGTATACTCACACGAGGGACGGTACACAGGTCTGGAACTCCGAAATCACTTTGAATTCCGTTATAAAATTTTGAGGGCATATTCTCCTATAATATATCCATCGATTGCAGTAAAAAAATCGATTTTTACAGCCGACTGATAAGAGGCCCCCCTTAAGCCTCTAACAGCCCTTTGCCTAGGGTTCATAAATCCAAATAACTAAATTAAATTTGCTTAGGCTAAAATAGTGGAGATACTACACTACACTATACTAGATACATATAAAGGCAACAACAAATTTTCAACAGTTTCATGTAAAGGGTCTTTTAAAAGTGACGCCTAGATGCCAGCAGTGAATAACTCCTTGATGGTACCTCTTTTTATGGCATCTTCCACATTTGTCAAGTAGAAAGTGGTACAATTTTATAAGATAGGAAACGCATTAAAATTATTAACACTTATTATGAAAATGATAGTAATAGTCCGAATTTGTTGACAATTCAAAGATTGGTGAAAAATTTTCAAGAAACTGGTTCTGTCAAGGATAGAACGAGGAGGAGGAGAAGAGGTGGACCAAAAACTAAACGTCCTGCTAAGAATATTGCTGCTGTAGCTCAAAGTTTTGCTGAACATTTGGGGTTCCTAAAAAATGTATTTATTATTTTTAAAGATACCCTCCACAAAAGCTTTTAAATATCCAGTATTTTTTTATAACAAGCTCTTCGACTACTTTATTGTATGTATGTATGTACATTAGGATGCAACACACTCTTTATAAAACAAATGGAACTGCTTTTCTATCGGAATTATAAATTATTTCAAGAAATTATTAAGATGCAAGAAGAACTGGGCGATATTTGCAGATATTTCCAAAAATCGGACCTTTATAATTAAACTTAGTTTTTGAAAATATTTTGTTTTTTTTTGAGAACTAACCAGAGTTAAACATTTGCTTAAAATCAAATAAATCAAATTACTGAGGTTTTTGATACAATTTTGGCCTTTCCTGCTTAAGATTTACTTTAAGGGTTAAAAGTGTAGTTTTCACTTTTCTCTCAAGATTTTTTTTAATATTAAAATTGATTTTATTAATCTAATCTAATCTAAACTTTTTACACATATATTGGCATCAAAAATTGACAAAATTATATTTTTTTTCTTTCAACGATAAATCCGGCTGGTATGACTGCCTAGAGTTATCCCTGTTAAAAACAGGTTGGCATGATATATCAAGTTTTATCATCATCATCGTAATATCCCAGTTCGGGATTAATCATTGCTTCCATTACAATTCGCCTGCACGTTGCTGGCTCATCAGCTTTTCGTTTAATATCATATATGCCCATAACTCCAAAGTCCCCTGCAATGTCATCTCTCTATCGTTTTCTTGGCCGGGCTCCTTCTGTCGCCTTGAGTATTTGTTTCGAAGATCTTTTTTATAGCTCCTTCGTTGCTCAATCGTAGGCATGCGGCCCATATATTTCTCATAAAATCTTTCTTTCAAAAAAATTTAAATCATTGGTTTCATTTGATTTCAGCACCCAGACTTTCACCCGTATGTGAGTGTAGGTCTTATGATAATTTTGTAATTTTTGGTTTGTGGTTTCTAGAGAGTAATCCCGACTTCATTAATTTTGTATGCACGAAGTAAGACGCAGACGATACAATCAGCAAGTATCCTGTTGTGTATGGCAATAGATGTTCCTTTCTGTCCACTCAGAATAACTCCAAGACACTTAAATTCATTGACCATTTCAAAGCTATAGCTACCAATTTCTAGGTTATGTGTAGCATTGCGCGCTGCACACTTTCCATATAATTAGTTTTCTTCGTTGATGATAAGTCCTGCCATCCTAACAAATGATTCTAGACGCATAAATGTTCAGATGTGTAGATTTGCAAAAATTGTGACTCTCTACATCTGCTACATTCTGTCAAAAAAATATCGGTAACTGTTCATTTAAAAAGCGTGTGTTATATACATGTCTACATTTTTTTTGCTGAAATGTTGGTACAACTGTCCTCTATAGTGTCGCAGAGTATGAGTGTGATCTGTCGACTAGCTTGTTTTTGGTATTTAATTATATCAGTTAGCCGCAGGTGTGACACTATGATAAAAATATCGAACAAAGAAAGAAGGAATATCGAAGAAACCCCATGGCTAGTGTGCTTTATCAAAAACACGGATTTACGAGTGGTATAAAGCTTTTGCAGAGGGCCAAGAAGTCGTGGAAGATTTGCCCCGATCTGATCGACTATCAACGCCCTCAATTAATGAAAACGTCAAGAAAGTCATAGAAATGGTGCCGAAAAATCATGGTTTATATTTGGGAGAGGTAGCTCGTGACCTTAGCGTGTCTCACAAATCAATTCGCACCATTTTTCACCATCAGTTGGGCATGAGTCGCGTGGGGTTGCTCGACTCGTTCCAAGAGTGTTGACTTTTTTTCAAAAAACGCATCGGAGGAAGGTGGCTGAAGACATGTCTAAGCAAATGGCAAGTGAATTCGGACCCAACGTTTATCCAGCGCATCATAACAGGTGATGAGGCGTGAGCATATGAGTATGACAGTCAACAGGCGGCTACATGGCGCTATCCACATGAGCCGAAACCCAAAAAACTACGTTAAAGTCAGTCAAAAGTGAAAGTCATGCTACTCGTTTTCTTTTATTATCATCGTGTTGGGCCCTTGCAATTCAGTTCAAACGGTTCTACGGTAAATATAGAATATTATTTCGAAGTTGTTCGTTTGAGAGCGAATGTGCGTAGGAAACGGCCCAATTTGTGGAAAGAAAACTCATGGTTCTTACATCGTGATAACGCACCGTCTCGCAAGGCTCATAGTGTGAACACTTTTTTCACCAAAAACTCGACAAATATCATCGAACAACCACCGTATTCACTGGATCTAGCCCCTGTGACCTTTTTCTTTAGCCAAAACTTAAATTGCCACCTCGCAGATGCCGCTTTGAGCCGATAGAGGCCATTAAGGAGAATTCGCTAAAGGAGCCGAAGCGGATCTCTTCAAACGCGTTTAAAAAGTGGTTTGATGACTGGACTAAACGTTGGCAGATATCTATTGCTTCAAGTGGAGCCTATTTTGAAGGCGGCAATATGAATTTTGAGGATTAAACAATTATTTTGCGTATTATTGAACAATTTCCGGTACTTTTTTGACAGAATGTATAACAGCGTGCAGTACCAGGTTGAAAAGCAGGGCTAAAAGCGCATGTCTCTATTTTACACCTTAGATCACTTCAAAAGCCGTCAGTGACATTATCTTGAATTCTCACTTTTGCCCAATTGAGTTTGAGAAATTGAAAAAAATACAGAAAACATGGTTAAATTCCCAAAAAAAATAATTTCACGTGGCAGACATCAAAATTTTGTGAGATAAATTGTTGAAAACAAAGGTTAAATACTATAATAAGTAATAATTATGGTCATACTTTAAGCCATAAAACTATTTATGTGGAATTTTTATATTCGAAAACAAAAAATGAAATAAATTTTGTATTCGTATTTGATGTTAGTATTCATGAGTAAAAAGCTTATAACAAGGATATAATTTTAACATGAAAAAAATTTTGAGAAAAAGAAAACTTTGATAATAACTGCTTGAATGATTTTGGTAAGTCTCTAGCGATTAATACCTTTAAGGTATAATTGGAAATGAAATTTTGCATGCATTGCATTTCTTTATAAGCTTGCCCATTAACTTCTAAAATGTGTAAATACCAGCAGACCTCCGTTGCATTGATTCTTCTTCTTTATTATAGGGCTATGTCCTGTTCTTTCAACGAAAAAAGTTTACAGTATATTATTGTTTTTTTTTCATAAAATATAATTATTTCATCATTCGGATTGGAATCCAGACGTCCGGCACTCGTGATCTCGCTTTGGTGGTCTTCCTGGAAGTCCTGATGTTCAAAGTTGACCTTTCATCACAATCTTTGCCAATCGATCGTCTCCCATTCTCTTCACATGCTGGTTCCATTCTTTTTTTCTCATGCAGCCGCATTTCACCACGTCAGTGATTTCGCATATCTCTCGTATCCCCGCGTTTCATTTAAGATCGCGCCTTGAGTAACGAGCTATAATTTTTGAAAGCAATCGTAAAATCGTCTATTATCTGAGGAGATGTTTTGTAAAAATATTGGTGAAAATAATTTTTTTACAAAAACTCGATTTTTAAAAGTATTTTAAAATCGGTTCAATGCACGTAAATTTTAACGTTCTTCCGAACTCTTTTATCTAAAGCTTAAAATAAATACATTTTATAAACAATGGAAAAATGCAAATTTTGTTGCGTGGCACCCTAATATATAAGTAGAGTAGAATAGGGTAAGATAGGTATGGGGGCACAATAGGTAGGTGGGGTTTTCGTCGCACTGTTTTTGCAGAAGTCACTCGTCTTATGTGAATTGAATACGTGGTGGGGAACAACGTTCGCGACTGTCATTTCGGCCGTCACCATTGATTAGTTATCCTAGTTCTGGCGTCGTTTAGTTTTTTGTGAGCTTATCTCCGACATAGCATTTTTTTTATTCTACGGTGCAGTGCATTTAATGTATGTAAATATTTGTCAGGTGAGTTTTATTTTACGTAGAAAATAATGCTGAACACGAATAATGTGTTAGTTTTTTGATATTTTTGTTTTAAAAAAAAAATATCGACACTAACATAAAACATGTGCTTGGGGGCACTATAGGTCAGCCGCCTGGGGGCATTATAGGTCACTACTTTTAATTGAATAAAATAAATTTTAATTGTTTTTGCAGCAAAATGGTGCATAATTGTGTGCGAAAAACGCCGAAACGAAGTGAAGAGGAAGTAAAAAACGCAATCGCGGCAGTCCGAGATAGCGCTAGTGTTCGATCAGCGTCTAAACAATTTAAAATTCCGTTCGAAGCACTTCAAAAATTATGCGATTCGATCCAGTACTGAAAAAACTTGGCTCATCATGGATAACCACGAATCCCACATGACAATTGCTGGATTAGACTTTTGTAATAATAATAATATTGAAGTATTAACTCTACCTCCGCACACTAGCCATCGTTTGCAGCCTCTCGATAGAGGAGTATTTGGGCCGCTCAAAACTTATTTTGACCATTCCTGCAAGGCGTGGATGTTAAATCATTCCGCCATTCCTATTACCATCGACCGAATAGCTGAACTGGTAGCTGAACCCTTGTTGAAAAGTGCTTCCAGCATGAATATCATCGCTGGATTCAGATCAACTGGCATTTGGCCATTTAATCGCGACATTTTTTCGGAAGATGATTTCACGCCAGCATTCGTAACTGATCGTCCGTACGAGGACGAACCAGATCAAGAGGCTGGTTCATCGAATGGCCATGAAGAGCCTGTTTTATCGAATGCCGATCAAGAGCCAGATCGATCGAGTCTCGACCTATTAATTCCAATTGAGGACATTCGGCCGTTTCCTAAAGCTCCACTGCGCAAACCATCAAATCGAGGCCGGAAGCGACGTAAAGCTGCCCTTCTCACAGATGCAGTGATGCTAGAATCATTACGCGCTGAGCAAGCAGCTGCAGCTCAGAAGAAATCGGACGCGGAAGCATAAAAACAATTTGCCGCTGAAAGAAAAAAAGAAAGAGAGGCAGCAAAGAGGCAGAAGCTCATACAAAAACGCCAAAAATTGACCAAAGAAGAGAAGAAAAATGAATTAAAGAAAAATTCCTAACTTTTATAACATGTGCAGTATTCATACTCTATAAATAAAAGTTAAAACGTTAATTTCCAAGCCACGTACATTGTTCTTTTCCCCTCACATATACTGACCTATCGTGCCCCCCGATTTTGAAAATATCGAAAAAAATACCTTTGTCTTATTGAATGCGCCTTCCAAAATATTTAGCCAAACATAAGTCAGTAAAACCAAAATGTTAGCAGATAAATAACCTTTCAAAATCTTGCTTATTTTTCAAAATCAATGCAAAAACACCGTAGCAAGAGCTCTCCAAAAAAAAATGACCTATCTTACCCCATTCTAGTCTACAGTAGATTCTGTTTTTATGCGGTTTTTTTTATGCGGTTTTGAAATAGTGCGGTTTTAAAAAAATTAAAAAATGCATGTCGATCTATCGGGAATTGTACATATAAACAAGATTCTAAGCCAGCTAAGCAAAAACTCATCACAGATTACATCAGAAATGCTAACCCTACAAGTATGGAACCGCCTGCATAACTATCTAGATCAGACGTGTACAGTTCCTCAAGTGACGGAAGTGATTTTACGCCAAATCCTAAACGAATGCGCAACATGCGGGTATTATCTGATTCTATTTCTGACGATGTAAATTTATTTTTCGCTTCTGACGTTTCTTAAATAAAGATATAATTTTCAAAAATACAATTTTTTGTTTATGCGATTTTATTTAATTATTTCAGATTCATGCGGTCTATGGAACGTATCTATAGTTGTACAATAATGTGGGGCTAGTGCCCTTTTTTATGCGATTTTATTACATTATTTCAGATTTATGCGGTTTTAGCACTTTTAAAACGTAGCTTTAGTTTTACTATATAACGGGTAGCTTATTTTATGCTGTTTTTTTATGCTGTTTCTTGCGGAACGTATATACCGCATAAAAACAGAATCTACTGTATATACATAGTGAACATTTTGCTTAGAAATGTCAGTCGTTTGCTTGAATTTCCCACTTTAACTTGTTGCTTTGATGCCATAAGTACTTTGATTATAGGTCCATTTGATTTTCACGCATAGACTAGCGCATGCACTCACACAAGACAGCCACATTATTAATTACTTCCAGTACATTACTTACACACTTGCACATTCATATTAACATTTACTGTCGACGAGTCGGTCTAAAGTGCAATTAAACTTTGCAATAATAATTTCTAATATTATAATATTTTACATTGTAACTAAACAGTTGTTGCTTATCGCCACATTCGGTGCCATTCACACACAACGGCACAATTGCATCATTCTTCAGTTAATGTAAGTAGGAGTACATCTAAGCAAATTAGAATACATGCAAGGGGCTTGAGTACTTGTATGTAGTTATTCGTATATGTATATATGCACTTATATGTATATGTATACGTGCGTGTAGTCTGACAGTTGCATATTCCATACCATTTAACTACACAATGGCATACATAGTTAGTCTATTAAATGTTATCACCGTCCATTGCTCTGCGCCATTTGCATTCCACATTGTTAAATACAACTACAATCCTCTTATCTAAGAGGAATCAAGACAATATCAGGCTAGGACTGCACTACTTTGGTTGCTGTAATATTTTCAAAGCGTATGGCTTTAATAATATAATATAATATATACTCATTATAAGAAGATATGCATATGCTCATTTGTATCGGGTGTTTTTGAATAGCTTGAGAACTTAAAGTGATAACACAAAACATAAATATTGTTGGAATGAATTTTTTCCATATTATAATCTGGTAGCTAATTTCGTGGCGTTTCTTTTTTGAACATCACATCTGAAACATGTCCACTGCAGATACAAGTTACAAGAGCTATTCGATCGCTCCAATTTTTGTCTACTTTCTCCAATAAATTTGAACAATAATAAATCTAAATGAGCCCAATCAGCAAAAATACGACGTAAAGGGGTGGTCAAATGGCTTCAATTCTTGTACGAGCTCTATTTTATAGGCACGTAAACCAAGATCCTTGTGTAATATTTTCCTCGTGGTCGAAGGACAAAGGCAACAAGTTGAGAACTTCGACGAACCGACATCTCGGCGTCTTCTACAACACTTCGCTCTATGAATTTCGCGAACAGATTTATTTCTTTCAAAGTAAATTTACACAAAATCATCTGGCGCTAAACCTTTTATAATGACTTGCCATACCTTACTGAAGAGAAATATCAACACAGTTTGCCATTCTCAGCTGCCAAACGATAGTTACCGATATCGATACTTCTCATGCAGCATAAAAAACACCCGATACATAAATTAGAGTAAGCACTTAGCAGTTCATTAGTACTCGTTAAGATCAAGCATAACATTTTCAGTGACTTTTGCATCATTTTTTTTTTTTTGGTATTGTCTTTACGGAAAAATCATAAATAGAAATGCTTCAGAAGTGACGTTTTATACTCTGAATATAAGAAACTCAGAAAGTTGGTCGAGAATGAAATCAAAGTTTTTAAAATGAGATACTACGAAAGAGATTTAGCATTAGATGTTGTGTCTAAGCGAACCAAAAAACATGTCCGCGTAATAAGTATTAGTAGCAAGAAAAATCCATTTTCCGATTCTGCTGATGTAAATGTAATTATCGCAAAATTTAATTTTGTACCTCCTCAAATCGAGCGCATTGTCATGATAGGTGCACAGAGAATTAAACTTCAAACTTGAGTTTCTTTGGTCGACCGCGAGCTCTGCTCCCTTGCAGGTTCTTAAGCCCGGACGGAGATCATACGCCAATCGTTATCCTACCTTTTCATGAATCGTGAGTTGAACTATTTTTTCAAGAAACATTAATTAGTGTATGGTTGCAAATCTGGCTTCAGATACAACAGAAATTGTTTCACTGCTCCCTCAAAAGTTATAGATGATATTAGACTTAAGACGGATAAGGATCTTCTGACTTTTTAACACTTCTTCATCACTCTGAAGCTTTTGACATTGCTAATCATGATTTTCTTCTTCTTAATTGGCGCGATAAGCGCTTACGCGAGTTTGGCCGAGTTTACCAAAGTGCGCCAGTCGTTTCCTTCCTTCCTTCCAGGTCCTTCTACACCTCATCCTTCCACCGCTGAGGAGGCCTTCCTCTTTGTCTGCTACCACCAGCTGGTACCGTATCGAATACTTTCAGAGCCGGAGCGTTTTTATCCATTCGGACCGCATGACCCAGCCAAAGTAGCCGCTGGATCTTTATTCGCTGCGCTATGTCTATGTCGTCGTAAAACTCATACTCGACTCATACTGTTCAGCAACGTCATCTTGCATTGCCGTTTGCGTTTTACGGGGATACCAAATTCAGACATCTCGGCATAGAGGAAACTCCTTTTCGTAGTATCGAATGCCGCTATTCTCACCTGGTGATGGTTGGGTAGCGGTAGCGACAATTCCGTCGTCAACAATTGGGATATCGGGATCTTCACATTCTCTGTGACATGCGCAGCTATCACTATTTAACAGGTTCGAGAAGTGTCCTCTCCAATATTAAATATATTGCTCTGGATGTCAGCCACCAGATCCCCGTCTCTGTTTTTAAAAGAAATCGCCCCGGTTTTGAAACGTTTTGTAAGCCGTTGAACTTTCTGGTAGAATTTTTGGGCGTTGTTCCTATTGGCCAGCATCTCATGCTCCTCACACTCACGTATTTCGGCTTCTCGTTTGTTCTGTCGGATGATGCGTCTCTCTTCCTTTATTAGGTCTCGGTAGCGATCCCACATGGCTCGCGTTCCGCCCGATCGCAGCGTGGCTCTATAGGCAGCATCTTTCCTTTCTGCGGCAGTTTGACATTCCTCGTCGTACCAACTGTTTTTTCGGGCTCGCCGGAATTGCGGTACGCAAAGAACGAGAAATGTTGTTTCATTGCTCGTACATGCCGGTTTGTTGGGCAGTATTCTCTGACAGCAGGAGTGAGAGTCGAGTGGCGAATCTTCTGGCTGTCTGTTGTGATTGCAGCTTTTCGATGTCGAATATTCTTTGTGTAGTTGGCTTTACGCTTTTTGCTGCACAGGGTGTCTGCGTAGTTTGGCTGCAACAAGGTAATGATCCGAGTCGATGTTGGGTTCTCGGATCGTATGTACATCTAAAACACTGGAAGCGTGTCTTCTATCTATCATAAGATGAACGATTTGGTTTCGCGTTTTCCAATCAGGAGACAGCCACGTGGCTTGGTGTATTTTACTATGCTGGAATCTGGAATCTTAAGTGGGGGGTCCCAAACCCAGCGCACAACCAACTATCCTGGAATGTTTCGCCTTTTCACTTTAGCTCACTCCGGAACGGGTGCTCGGAAGCTACCCAGAGGATACTTGGGCTAATCCCGGGAGTTGTGAGCTGCTTTAACCATATGCAGAAGAATCGTCCTGGCCACTCCCAGGTAAATGGTGATCAGTAACTTTGCCCCCTTGCATGGACTTCTACACATGGAACCATTCTCCAAATTATGATCTAGTATGTTTAAAGTTAAAAAGATTATTTAATTTCTCGTCCTCAGCGTTGAATCTATCCAAGTCCATATCTATCCGAGTCACATCTACTTATAATAAATAAAATTTTCAACGACACTAAGTCTTTGGTATATTTACTATTTCGCCCCGGGGAGAATTGCGAAAAAGTGAATATAAGAGCCTATCCAAAAGTTATTTCATTACTACTTTATTATATGGCTGTAAATTATTCGCTAGCTACATTTTTTTGGTCTGAATAGACTGCAAGTACCGCACTCAGACAGCATTAAGTCCATTGTCTTGCACTCGGGATCCCTTTTTACTTTCCTTTAAGTCTTCTCGATCTCCGAAGAAATCTGAGTGGCACTACAATCACATCAGTGCCAATCTCTTCCTACAGTCCCTTCTGCTTAATGACAGGAGGATCTGCGACAGTGGTTCGGACATGATAGGTAAGGCTCGCTTGTATGTTAAAGTTACCGGTTTGCTTTCCATGGCTTTGATGGCGGCAGAAAAGAGTGGCAGAACGGACTCCAGAGCAACGAAGACTAAAAATTTGATCTTAGATAAGAATGAGAGGTCTCGTTACCAGCGATATCCACGTGTCCCAGGACCCGTGTTAGCATCAGGATATTATGTTCAGCAACATAGTTCAGCCTGAATTAACAGGACTCAACTACCCTTGAAGTACATACAGATCTGCCTTTCCATATCTTTTCCACAACAAAGTTCATTGCTTCTTAAACAGGATATCATTTTTTAGAAATTATTTTTCCTAATTATTGAGCGTTATACTCTCTCTTAGATTTTAAATATTCTCATCTTAGTAATAAGTTTTAGATTTAAAATTTAATATTGAATATTAACTAATATAATAAAATAAATAAGATGTATAATTTGAATGTGTTCCTCATTTAGAAATATTCAGTTATGCTGCTGAAAATAAATGATCAAAAGTTATAAGAACAAAATTATAGATAAAAAATATTATATATCAAAAATTAAGTACCAGACTAGCCACTTTATAGTATAAGAGATTTATGAATGGTCTGTAGATTAGAATATTAGAAAACTCCCAATTTTACTTACATATAAATCAATTTTTTTTTTTTTACTATTATCTTTTATTTATTTATTTTGGTTATCTCACCAAAGGTAGGGTCAGAAAATAAAAACGAAAGTTTAGTACCTCCGAAAAATGTCTAACGCTTTCAGTTAGTAATGAAACACTGGAGATGTAAACCACACTTAACAAATAGGAAATTTTACGTACCGGCACAATCGGTAAATGGCGTTTCATTAGTAGTAATTACACTGTGCTCGGATTTTGAAGTTTTTTAGCAAAGGTTTTGATAGTTGATATAACTTAATATGGGGTGTTCTAAATTCAATTATCTCTTTCATTTTGACAGATTGGTTTCGGTTTTAAAGATAAAAATACTCTAAGATTGTTTTTTTTAAAAACTACATCTGTTTAAATCTTATTTTACTAAAGTCATGCACATGTTGATTATTCTTTTATATCGGGTGAGTTTTTGGCAGTATGAGAATTATCGATATCAATAACAACAGTTTAACAGCTGAGAATCGCAAAGTGTGTTGTCATTTCTCTTCAGTAAGGTTTGGCATATCATCACGAATCTTTGAACTCCAGTACAACGCTTCCAAATTGTATATTACTTAAAGAAATATAATAATAAATAAAAATATTCACGTAATTCATAGACCACTGATGGCATCATTGGCACTTATTTCTTTTGAAATGAGGAAGGAGCTGTCGTTGCGGTGAATAGCGAGTGTTATCGAGCCGTGGTGACTGAATTTTAGTTTCCAAAAATGAATCAGCTAAGCATTGAGAACATTTCGTTCCAACAAGATGGCGCAACTTGCCATACAGCGCGCTTGTAGGGATCTTTCATAGAAGAAGACTGTTGAACACTTTCCCTATAAATGTCCAGGTTTGGCAGCCAGAGGATTAAAGTCACTAAGTGCTCCTTTCTTCGACAACCAGGGGCAGTGCACCAACACAAATCCCAACAATCTTCTCCATTACACGAACAGCTCTGACTGGCTGTAGATATCTGCCTATTGGAGGTTTCATAATGGTATCAAAACAGCGCTTTAATGCCACTTAGGAAGTGCCAGAATGGTACTTCAACACTTTCATCTATCTAACTATGGACTAGTCAATTATAATTTAAAAAAAAAAATCATTCCAACCATATTTCTATTTTATATTGTCTTTTAAGTTCTCAAAAAGCTCTTCGAGCTCTCAAAAACAACCGATATTACCTTAATTATTTCTTTAAATCATCAAAATCTGTTCACTATAGCTTGAACCTCCCATAAAACTAATTGTTGAGATATGCTGTTACGGACTAAAACTCCTCCAATTAAGCAAGTAGGAGTATACAATTTAATACTATGTTTACTTATCGGAAATAGAAGTTAACTTAGATCGGGTTACTATAACATATTTATAGCTCCCATAAAATTTATTACTCGGATATCAAGTTCCCATATGATAATCTTCTTCATCCAACGGAGAATCTCTCCTGCCACTGGCACTCGTATTGTTTGAGCGAACACAAATGCTCCGGCTCTGAAAGTATGTAGGGCGAAGATGGTAGAAGATGGAAAGGAAAACTTCCACTGCGAATAACCAATGGGAAAAAGACATAGCTTCAATTGGCTTTTCTAAGTAGCGTCGGTTAGCATACATAAACCACAAGCTTTTTTGAGTTCGGCCAAAGTCACTTAGGCGGTCACAATACGTAGCAATTCATCCAAAAATACGACAAGTCACTAGAGAGGATTTGGCGGTCAAAACTTTTCGCTAATGAACAATAATTTTGGCAATAATATTTTACCATTTTCCCTGTAATCGCGTTACGTGCGTTATTAATTTGGCGTCAGTAATTCAATATTAAAAACCATATTTGGCAGACACCAAAAAAAAAACACTGTCAGCATGCATTTGTTCTTACTGGAAAACCCTTTATAGGCAGGCTCACAAAGAAATCTAAAACACATAATTCCATACTTGAAGCAATCAACTTCTCGCGACAGCTGCTTTTAATATATTGAAAAAAAAGTAGGGTAGGTGAACTCATAAGAAAACAATTTGCTTTTATATTTCTAAAGTAAAATGTGGAGCAAATAAATATAAAAATTGCGCCAGTCGGCCTAGATGACTTGACAAAAAAGTACACAACCGAAGTTGGTAGGAGTTCGAAAAAGGCTAAGCACAAAATTTACAGTCAAACGGAAGATAACAAAGAACACAAAGCACAATGATGTTGCACCTTTTCAAACAACTTCCAAAATGTGAGTGAGTGTAGATGTGACAAAGAAAGTTTATGCGGTGGTGGCGCCTTTGAAATGTTAAATTTTCTGTAAGAAGAAACAGCTACCTAAAATCCAGTCTAGACAAAATAAATCACTGACATACATTTGGAGTATATTCGGGTAGGTATCTGTATATGTGAGATTGTGCGTTTGTGCGTTTGTGGGCGTGTATGATACTAAAAAAGCGCGTGTGGCACCAAATTTGCGCCTTACGCCTTAAGCGGCTACAGAAAGTATGATATTTGAATTGTGAATTTGGATGTGCGTGTGGGTGTGAAGTGGAGTGAAAATCTGAAAATGCTAAGTTAAGGGCGTACATGGAATGTAGAATGACGTAGGCATTCTTCCAGTGTGGCAAGCAAGGTAGCCCCGTCGAAAATTTATGCTTTGAAAGTAACAAACTATTCTAATGACTCATCACTTTCACGACAGTTGCTTGAAATAAAAGTCTTTACCTTTGTTCTTATTTTCTATGCATTCGCATGTAAATAACAAATTTTATAGCGAATATTATTCATTGCTGGTCATCACTTTTTGTTCTGTTTGTTGCGTGTGTTCACGTAAGTTAAATATGAAATTTATGGCAGATGTATATTTTCATAAGCAATAATATCAGATTTTGGTTAGCAGAATTATTATTTGTGTGTGCGTGTGCACTTTATTATGCACACTTGAAGAAATTTTAATACTTGAACTATGCAATGCGCAGTGAACCGTAATCCTTGTGGTTATATTATTGTTTTATATGTAAGACAAAGAGATTTAAAGTATATTTTTAGTTCGTGAACTCGGCATCACCACAAACAGGCAACAGCAAACATACACACATGTCATCTGTGTAATATTCCGCGGCGCAATAATCGCTTAAGTAATTTTGACCGAGCTCAATAAAACAGTTCTCCTTTATCATGCACTCTGGGGTCAATAAGAAAGTGAAGTTTTTCTTCATCTTTCCAACACCTGCTTTCTTGCCTCATCTTCTGTATATCCAATCAGGTATCGCATTGATTCCTTTTGCAATATCTTACCAGCGGAGGCGTCGAATCTTTATCCGCTGCACTAAGTAAACGACTTCATTTCACCTCCGTAACTCCAAATTGCAGGTACTTATTTCCCTAAGTTGTCGCGTAGGACTTCTAATCACAGTCTTTGTTGGCCATATATTCCATCAAGGCATCTTTTTTGGTGGGGTTGAGATTATTAAAATTCGCACTAATATATAATAAATTGATTACACAAACCATATTGAATTATATATTTTTAAAATTTACTTGAATTTAAAAAGGTCGAGCCAAGGAGCACCAGGAGATTTGGTGGCTCCTAAAACACTCAGACTTAAGAGCCCATTGTATTTAAAGCTCTGAAAAGGGGGAAGATAGTCAAGGAGGGAAGGAGAAAAGTATCAGAGAAAGAGATAGGAAATAATAGAGACTGAGATAGAGATAGTTAGTCCTGTGAAAATTTTCCAGATTCCTTGGCAAATCTGTAAATAACCTCCAGTTTTAGAGAACGAATATTACTCATTCTCATGACATCGGAACCCAATACTCGTAGCCTTGCTCTAGCAAAGGCAGGACACTCACAGAGAAAGTGCTCAGTGCTATCCGCCTCCTCCAAGCACGACAGGCACATTGGGTCCTCAATGATTCCAATGGTGGTCATACGCTGACCCCATGGGTTGTGTTCTGCAATAATAGCCACCATCAACCGAACGTCTTTCCTTCTAAGTTTTAGTACAAAGAGTAACAGTTTTCTGTTCGGTCTTGTCACAAAACACTTTGCAGTTCTGCAGCGTTCCAGACCAGACCATCGCTCTGTAAATTGCCTACATAATCGCTGAACAAATTCTGGATTCCTGTGGAACTGATTCCGATTATTGGCTCTCGCCCCTGTGGGGGCACCGCTGATCCACGGTTGGCCAATTCGTCGGCAATTTCGTTTCCTTAAACACCGGAGTGTCCCGGAACCCATATAAGTACAAGCCTGTTTTGTCTTGCGACAGAATTAAGCTTCTTCTTACATTCTTGAACAATCTTTGAGGTTTGCTTCGCGTTCTCCTGGGCCTTCGATGCACCCTGACTGTCACTGAAGACTTCCATCTCCTCTCGATTATCCATTCGGCTACTTTCAGGATGGCAAAAGCTTCTTTTTGGAAAACAGTTGCCATTCCCCCCATAGCATAGTGATACTTATTACTATCATTTAATTACCATCCGGCTCTAGACTCTATTTCTATCTTAGACCCATCGGTAAAGAAAATATCCGTCAAACCTCCCTGCATGCATTCTGGATTGTTCCATTGCTCACGCAATGGAAATCTGACATCAAATTTCCTTCCAAGTGAAACTGTGGGTATCAGGTCATCCTTAGGTGCCAAAAACAGTGAATATTGCTCCGACAGCAACTTAAAGATTTCTCTGTGTCCCGAAGTTCCATCTTCGTGCCAGAAACCATATTTATGGAGTCTACACATTGCTTTTATTGCTTCCTGTTGTATCTTAAGATCCAGGGGGAGCAAATCAAGAATAGCATTTAGGGCATCACCAGAGGTTGTACTCATGGCACCCGTGATGCATAAACATACACTTCTTTGCAGCCTATATAGTTCCCGGATTGTGGACTTAACCATGTTCCGTCGCCACCAGACCACAGAAGCGTAAGTGATGATTTGTCTGATAAGTGCAGTGTATATCCATAGGACCACAGCAGGTTTCAGACCCCAGGTTTTGTCAAAGGCTCTACGGTATTACTGAAAAATCTTCAATGCACGATTCATCTTCAGTGAAACGTGTGTCTCCCAAGTCAGCTTCTTATCCAAGACTACTCCTAGATATTTAACTTCGTTGGAAAGACCAAGTATTGGAAGACTGAGCCCAACCAATTTCCGTTTTCTCGTAAACAAGACTATGGTTGTGTTGTTCGGATTAACGAAAAGACCTTGTCTCATGCACCAGTCATCGATTTTGTCAAGAATCCTCTGCACTTTCGTGCAAAGCCTCCTTAAGGATTTATCCGATGTTAGCGCACAGACGTCGTCCGCATATGCTTGGACGTGAAAGTCGAGTTCCTGCATCTCCACTAATAGAGAGTCTACGACGAAGCACCACAGCAGCGGAGAAAGAACACCCCCTTGGGGACATCCTTGCTTGGCCCTGACTGTGATTTGTTCGTCACTGCTCCCACCAGCGGTTAACAGCCTCTCAGAGAGCATGGAATACATCCATTTTATAATGGCTTGATTAACTCCGTGTCGTTCGGCAGAAGAACATATCGAGCCGAAAGTGGCATTATCAAAAGCCCCCTCAACGTCCACGAACACGCCCATTGTGTATTCGTCAGCTTCCAGCCCAGCTTCAATCTTGCTAACAAGATCGTGTAAGGCTGATTCACATGATTTTCCACTCTGGTAAGCGTGTTGATTTCTACTAAGTGGACTTCTCGGCAATACCCCCACTCGAATATGTTTCTCCACCACTCGTTCCAGACTTTTCAACATGAACGATGTCAAACTGATTGGTCTAAAACTTTTTGCTAGGTAATAGTCATCTTTTCCTGGTTTCGGAATAAATACTACTCTTACGCGTCACCACTGGGATGGTATATAACCAAATGCAAGACAGGCTGTGAAGATCCTTTTCAGGGCCTCAATCAGCCTGTCTCCTCCTTTTTTAAGCATTCCTGGATATATTCCGTCAGGTCCAGAGGACTTAAAGTTCTCAAAGAAAGACAAGGAAAACCTTATCGATTCCCTTGTCACTATCCGACTAGGAATATACCTGCTGTACCTAGAGGTTCCACCGTTGCTACCGTTATTGTTCATGCCACTCTCTACTTCAGAGAGAGGAGTACATCTTTAGTTAAATTCGATCGTTTACGGGCGGCTGTCGGTGTTCGAATGACAGTTCGATCAAACAACGTATGTTCAGCTTTCGTTCACATATCTAATAGTGCGAAATATGCACTTTTCGGTAGCGAGTGGTACATTCACTGATGTGACGAGATCCCAGCATGATGCAAAGGGTTAAGGCCACTGATATCAATATCTTCGCCATAAGCTAGCAATTGTACGTTTTTATAAAAAGGAAAATGGTACCCAAACGCGTGAATTTTGTTACTCGAACAATTTTGCTAAGGTCAAGAAATAACCAGCTGTTAACTCAAGCTGATTGAGGAATTACATAACAAAAGAAGAGAACTGAATGATCAAATCATGTGACAGAATAGATCGTTCCAATAGCTCACCAAAAATGATTCGAAACAGATGAACACTTTGCGAGTATTTTAACTGCAGACAAAGAAATAACAATTCTTAACATATATAAGGGGAATACAAAATTTGTCTTTATTTATCTTTTTGCTATTGAGTTTCACTGTTAAAAAACATTTTTATCCTAAACGAAATAAAAAAGCATTTCCGCCAAACAATTTCATTGGCAATTAGTTTTTAAAATGGATTAATAAAAGTTTCAAATGCATTTTTTTTAGGTAGAGACATTTTATCTCTTTTCCGTTACAGATATCTGATTACGAAAGTGATTGATGAACGGCAGCTTTTGCCACTATCTACATATTTATCAAAATTATTGGGTATAAAAGCGCTCACCAGACAGAGCAGAACCATTAGTTCTACTATAACTGTTTAAAGAGTATCAACATGAAAATCGCTTTGAGTTTGTTCTGTGTGCTGGCGCTCTTCGGTGCTATTCAGGTAACTAAACCACAAACTATCTACAAATTTAAGAGTACTTCCAAGTGCGGTAAGCGCTGCCTATAATCCATATAACTTTTTGTAACCAATATGCAAACTGCAAATTCACCTATCTCTATTATTATTAATTGTAAATTTCTACACTATTATTAAATAAATATTTTTTCTGCTCCTACAGGCAGAAATGATCCGATTTCCCTATTTATTGTTTACCCTTCCTAATGCAACCACTTCGGAAGCGGTTAACAATACGGACGCGAAATCTTTGTGCCTGCAAACTTATCTGCCTTTACTTTCCGACTACTCCGCGCTCTTTACGGCTACTTCTCGTCAGTTAGTCGACTGCCTCAGTGATGGACATGAACAAACCCAGTGCGTACAAAAATACCAACGTATTTTTGCAGACATCGAAGCCAATTCCACAGCTATTTCTGAAACAATGGCTGAATGCTTGAAGGCAGATTCCACATCTACTTCCAGTTCTGATGCTGCTGTAAAGTCTAATTGATTTGTAAGATTTTAAGGAAATTACCAACAAATTCGTACTTTGTATTTTAAAATTTATGAAAATTAGAAATATGAAAAAAAAAATTTAATAGTTGCTGGTAAAAATGTTAAAAAAAATAATAATAATATTGACTAAAATGTTAGAAGTGATTTACCAAAAACTATCAGAAGATTTTGTTTCACTAGTATTTAGTTAATAAGTTTTAATTTATTACTAAATCGCAGCCGCTGTTGAGTATGTGACTATTATTTGGAAACACACAAGTTCGAATCTCCGTGTATGATAGACCAAAATGAAAGAAAAAAATGTTTCTAATCGTGGTCACGCCTTGGCAGACCACGGCAAAACGCCGAGTGTATTTCTGCCATAAAAAAGCTCCTCCTAAAAATATCTGCCATTAGGAGTAGGCTCAAAACTGTAGGCCTATGATTCAAGCACCCGAACAGAGTGTAAGCGCCAATAATATACAAATACATATAAACCGCTAAGTGAAATACCTCAATCCCTTCATCAAAAAGTCGCTTTATGTAAGTTTTTATTTCGTTTAAAATTTGGTTATGCTTCAGTAATCTGAAATCCATTGTGTAACTTCAACGCTGATAGAATAGGAAGCGTACAGCGTCACTTTATTCGTTTCGCTCTTTAATCGCTTAGTGACGACGTCCCGTCTTACAGTGCCTCTTCCTACTTAGAGTCAGTGACGGTGCATTCCAAACTGGTCAGGGAATGCTTGATCTCACTTTCGACTGTGTCCGAATTCTGTGACATAAGCCTCATCTGGGTTTCTGGCCACAGCGACAATGCAGGAAACTGTGAGGTGGATGAGCTGGCCAGACAAGGGACATGTGAGGTGATTTCCCCGCGAAGGAAGAGAACTGGGATCCCACTGACTACCTGCGGTCTGCTCCTGGAAAGATGGACATCGCATCAACTCAGCGAGCGTTGGGCAGTTTCATAAACTTATAAGGTCGCGAAATCCTTCTGGCCATGTGTGGACCATGGTCGCTCGGGCGAACTTCTGAGGCTGACAAAATATCAGCTCTCGAATCTCGTGTGTTTTCTCACAGATCACTATGCGCGAGGAATGTCTGCTGTCAGACTTGGAGTCCTTGACTGGAGACCTTGAGTCCTTTTTGCGCTAGATGTATGGAGGATGCGGTGGGATCATCTCAGCACCTTCTCCTTAGCTACCCTGCTCTGGCGAGGCTAAGATCCAGGCATCTTGGTTCTTACTTCTTTGCTACGTCTGCTGATATAACTGGCGTTGACATTAAAAATCTGATGAATTTCATCAGCAGCACAAAGCGGTTGACGCATACGCAGCATAATCATCGTTCGTAATCCACATCATACACAAGATGCCTAAATGTTATTTAGCTTCACAAAAGCAGATCAGCTGCGCTTTACATAGATGCTAATATGATTCCTCCTCATCTTCCAGAGAGCTGCAACAAAAAGAACTTAAGTTAAGGCTCGCCGCTTGGCTGCCTCCTAGCGTACAATTCACAGTCGGTAGTTGAAGTTGTGCTAGACTGAGAAGTTTTCGAAAGGGTTTTTGAGGCAGGCGTAGGCAAAGAATTTCCCAATCTTACACCGTTATTGTTATTGCCCAGCACTCGTTGAATTGACGCATAGCCTATCTTTGCAGCAGCAATGTACATCCCGCCTAGAGAGCTCAGCTATTCGAACGCGAAACAAAAGAAAGTTAACTATAGCCTGTGTGGTCTTGATGTCACCATACACAAGCCCAGGTTTCCGATTGCTGTTTGAATGCCGGAATACTTGTTTATTTTATTGAAAACGCCAGTGAGCCAGCCATTCAACTCTTTCTTTTACCGAAGCATCCACTCTGGATACTCACCGACAGTGAGGCACAATTTAATACTCTCACCAAGCAACTTCGGGTTATCCGTGAACAACTACGCATGCGAAATTAAGGTAAACAAATGCAATTTCTGGGAATTAAATAAATTTTAACCATCTAAAATTGAGATCCTGAAGGAAGAAATCTGGTAATTCGTTTTTAGTGTTTCAGGGATGGAAAAGGTCAAACAATTCATTAATACATAATATATACAAAACTGTGATTGTGCCAATCTGGGCATACGGCATAAAAATCTAGGGAACTGCAAGTAAAAGTAACATTAACATTATTCAACGAGTACAATCAAAAATACTCAGAACTATAACCAATGCATCTTGGTACGTCCCAAACGAAGATATTCATCGATACAGTAGCAAAAATCATCCGCAATCGCAGCACAAATCATATTGTCCGTTTAATGAACCATACAAATACTGACATGCGACAACTCCCATCAACAGAAAGGGCAAACTCCAGGCGGCTCAAGCGACCAACCCCAACTCAGCTGATAACTAGAATAATTTAAAACTATGTATGTACATACACTGGTAAACCCACACAAAAACTTAACCAAACTGTAATATTGATAATGATTAATGTTCTGAAATCCAAGCTGTAGAAAGAATTACTTAGTGTCATATGACAGGTGTAATTAATAAAAAAAAATTATTTATTTTGTAATTTCAACTATTTTTTTTTAATTATGGTTCATAGTATAACAGCTTCCATATAAAGAAAAGTATTGAACTTTGTATATTGCACAATTTTTAGAATTTCAGAATTTTTAGAACAATGTCGCGTAAGCAGTTTAATTTTTTTTCCTTGTTTACTCCACTCGGGAGCATAGATAGGGCTTCGACAACATTCAGTCTTGCGTTAGTTTCATTTATCTACTTTGCAGTTTAATAGATCATTGCATTTTAGTATAATAATACGGAGGTGTCTTTGCAAATAAAGTCGAATGTATAGAATGAAGTCGAAAGGTGGCATCAGGGCGAACTTCCCAGTTGAAATTTTATAAATCTGGGTTGGGGAATAAGTTCGTAGTGTTTTTACCGAAAACTCTTATTTAAACAAAAAACAATAATTACATCAATTATATATTTGTCGTTCCCCCCTCTCTACCAATTTGTCGATGCCGTTTCGCCAAAAATTGCTTCGTCCGGCGTCAAAGAAGTTGTTGAGCCAGTTTTTAAGGACCTCTTTGTTATCGAAGGTAACGCCCCTCATATGGTTTGACAGGGAGCGGAAAAGATGGTAATCGGTCGATGCAAGGTGCGGAGAATACGGTGGATTCTGAAGGTCCCACCAAACATATATAATGATCTTCGTTGGATGAAGATCCGGCTTGATTCAAGGCTTTGATGTATCTCCTGAAGTTACCCATTTTTTTAATGACTCTCAAATGGTAGCTTGCACATTTTCATATAAAATTATATTCAACATTTTTATGGAGAGATATATGTATGTAATTATATTACATGAACGAATTTTTTTCTAGAACTCACTTTCCCGCCACGGTTTCGTACATTTAATAAACGCAAACTATGTAGTTATAAAAAAATATATCAATCAACAATACAAAATTTAAAATTTAAGCATAAAAAAAATGTATCTACCAAAATGTTGTCGAACTTTTTTTTTTAATTTTTAATGAGAAATACACAGTAAAAATTAAAAAAAAAAATTTTTTTTTGTCATATATTTATTTTTGTTTTTGCATAAAGCTGTACATAAAGCTAAAGCTTTTTGAGCGGATCAGATTTCCAACCATCAACTTTGTTTTTGAATTACTTCTTTACTAAATAAGAAAAAATGTGAGTGATGGAAATCTTTATTTTGACCTTTCCGCGCTCCTATCTGTTTGTACTCAGCTGCTGTTCGCAAGTGTAAAACATGATTGACGTACGACCTCATTTGGAGAAGTTATTACGTAAAAACAATTTTCGGCACCTACCAAATGATTCCTCCCTCCCTTTTCCAAAATTCATGCTACTGTATGCATAATAAACATTTGCATATACACAAAATGGGAATTATGAAGTTTTTAGGTGCGTACACTTGACATGTTTTGCCCCAAATGCCATATGTCTTGCCAAGCCTCCTACGCTGATTTACCTGAGTGGTCCTCTATATAAAACAAAATTTGTCTTAGCTAACGAATCACCTGGAACGCTACTTGTCACATTGCTATCCACAGGAGAGACGCATCTGTTAAGCTTGACGCAACTGTTAAGCTTGTGTAACTCGACCTAAGCTGATAAATGACTGTAGAGTTAAACAATAAAGAAGAAGAATTAATAATCATATCTGTTATAGATTTATAAAAGAATGGATGAATCTATACATCAAAACATCCTAGTTGGTCGAAACTGATTCCAGATACACTTGCAATAGCTAATCAAACTTTCATCACAATCGAATGAGCGGCTCCCGAGTTATGTACATAACTACAAATAAACTTTCACATTCTTATACAATATATGAATAAAATAACGTTAGTATCTTTTCTCTGCTGAGTTTCATTCATAAAAACAAAGTCTTATGGAAAACGAAATAAAAAAGCATTTCCGCCAATCAATTTCATTGGCAAATAGTTTTTAAAATGGATTAATAAAAGTTTCAAATGTACTTTTTTTAAGTACCACTTTTCCGTTACAGATATCTGATTACGAAAGTGATTGATGAACGGCAGCTTTTGCCCCTATCTACATATTTATCAAAATTATTAGGTATAAAAGCGCTCACCAGACAGAGCAGAACCATTAGTTCTACTATAACTGTTTAAAGAGTATCAACATGAAAATCGCTTTGAGTTTGTTCTGTGTGCTGGCGCTCTTCGGTGCTATTCAGGTAAATAAACCACAAACTATCTACAAATTTAAGAGTACTTCCAAGTGCGGTAAGCGCTGCCTATAATCCATATAACTTTTTGTAACCAATATGCAAACTGCAAATTCACCTATCTCTATTATTATTAATTGTAAAGTTCTACACTATTATTAAATAAATATTTTTTCTGCTCCTACAGGCAAAATTAATCGCACTTCCCTATTTAATGTATACCCTTCCTAATGCAACCACTTCGGAAGCGGTTAACAATACGGACGCGAAATCTTTGTGCCTGCAAACTTATCTGCCTTTACTTTCCGACTACTCCGCGCTCTTTACGGCTACTTCTCGTCAGTTAGTCGACTGCCTCAGTGATGGACATGAACAAACCCAGTGCGTACAAAAATATCAACGAATTTTTGCAGACATCGAAGCCAATTCCACAGCTATTTCTGAAAAAATGGCTGAATGCTTGAAGGCAGATTCCACATCTACTTCCAGTTCTGATGCTGCTGTAAAGTCTAATTGATTGAAAATATTAAAATTTATTGTATGCTTAAAAGTCATTAAAATCCAGTGAATAAAAACACTAATTTTTGGTAAGAAATTATTAAAATATTTTTGAATTTTTTTTCGTACTTTGCGATAAACATTTTTTTATAAAATTAAAAAAAAACTCAAAAATATCCAAACAAGATTCCAAATCAAATTGTTGTTTTTTTTTTGGAAAAATCTTTTCCAACAACAAAAAATAAAGTTTCAGCTTTTCCCTTTTTATAATAGTTTCACTATATCTCGGCAATCACTCTTTTGCACAATTTATGCTACTCTATGGTAGAGTATCTTCACATGTTTTGCCCCATTTATATATATTTTCGATTAACTGTCAATAACTTTTTTCGACAATTTCAATCTTTTTTGCTATTTTTGAACTTGACCAAGCGAGATTTACTACAAGTCCTCGTATTTTTGTTTTTAGTTCTTGTAATCAATCAATCGTGCGCTGATAAACGGTGGAACTTAAAACGAATTAACTGTAGGCACACGCGCACAGTTTTCGAGTGAACAATAAACGATAAAAATCCTCGCATTACTCAATTCTAACAAAAATAAAAAAAAGTGAAGCTCAGCGTAAAAATACAGGGTGGTCCATTTATTTGAAATTTAATTTAATTATCTAAATATTTTTTTGTGGAAAGAGAGCACCTTGGCACTAAACATGGAATGCAGTCATGCGATTTCCACAGCGGATTTTGCCAGTTGCCTATTTTTTCAATACAATTATTTCGTACATATTAACGTGTTTTGGCACTGATCTCACTTATGGTAGCTCCGAATTTTTGTTTTAACTTTTCATTCATCTTTGGATTAGGATACCAAAAAATAGTCTTCTTAAAATTGAATCATAGATTACAGGCGACCAATTGACATCATCGCTTCAGGTGATAATTTCATTTTTGATTTTAATGTTTTCGAATTTTTTCTATAGAAAAGTGACCCGTTTTGTAATTCTCTGATCATAAACCAAATTTCAAAAGACTTCAGAGGTGTTATTTTCGCTATCAAAATCAAAAAAATCGATGGTTTAAATTTGCAAGTCCAGATAGCTCCCCCTGTACTACATTAAAAAATTCCACGAGTTATCAATTTATAATAACAAACAATTTCGCAGTTACTTATGTCTTTTAATGAAGTACATTTATGTTTATATATATGTCGATATGCAATTATACTTGATTTGACAACCGTTCGACAAATTAGCAGATCGTCTGTAATAAAAGTGATAAAAACTTCCTTCATGAAACAGAGCACTACATTTGAGAATTAAAAATTACAACTTATTCAAGGTTTGAATCTTCGGTGGTGATGTTAGTCCGGGAACCAGGGGTCGATTTTGGACTGCGTTTTTATACCGTTAAATTCTTGACTATACTTGTGATTTAGCTTTCATTATTAACGAATGTGAACATCAGCTGGCGCACCCGCGGTGGGTGTGATTGTGGGAGGGGACGAAACGTGTCGAAAAAATGTCTACCAACTCATTTAATACCAGCTGAAATTTTTTTTGTGTATTGCTGACTTTTAGTATAATAAAAAAATATAGTCAGCTGCGCCGTAGACTGGGGAAAATACGTCAGCTGAACAGGCGAACTTGTTAACTAAATTAAAAAAAAATGTAATAATTATGATCAGCTGCGTTTATAGCGGCAGGAAGACCGTCAGCCGAAGGAAGAATATATCATTGCGTTCATACATCTCGGCGGGGCGCGGGATTTTCAATGCTTCGGCTGACGGTCTTTCCACCACTATAAACGCAGCTGACCATCAATAATTATTATATTTTCGTTTGTGTCCAAAATTATGTAAAAAAATTTCAATCGGCATAAAGTAGTTTTACTTTTTAATATATTTTACAAGTTCGCCTCTTCAGCTGACGTATTTTCCCCCCTCTACGGCGCAGCTGACTATTTTTTTTGATTTTACTAAATGTCAACAATACACAAAAAAAAAATTTCAGCCGGTATTAAATGAGTTGTTAAAAATTTTTTTTCGACACGATTCGCACCATCCCACGCACGTACCCACCGCTACTGTACCAGCTGACGGTTGGTTTCGTCATCCATTAGATGGCGTCTGCCTTCAGTATTAAAATCAGTCGGCATGAAATGATGAGGTCAAAATGACTCCTGGCTACCGGACTATGTGTCACTCACTAGTGAACAACTTCTTTTATATTTTGTGTTGCCCTACATTTGAGAATATACCGCCGCATTTTATGCACTACGCCGTAACAGAGCACCGCTCTAACTATATTCCCCTTCATTCTACCTTCACCATACCTACCATTCCCATTCTACCTACCATTCCCCTTCGCTGTCAAAACTCTCACGCTCTCACACAATTCATTTCTGTAAGTGTTCACTGCATTCAATTGTCAATTGTGAGTAAATGGAAGCAAAGATCTGCGCACCTGTTTCATTTGTTCCTAAAAGATTAAGTTACTGCATATTGAATTCTTATTAATGATCGGCTATTAAGATAAACACAATTGTTAACCTATTAATTATAAAGAATTTATAATCAAATGTTTAATAATTTACAGATTTTAGTGAATTTTCTACAATACAATTACAGTACTGTTTTTCATTTCGCTAAAATTTCTTAAATGGTGACTGATTAGTCGATTCTGTAACTGTCAGCTCTACGTAGCAGGCGTAGTACTTCGAATCAGAATGATTATCATCATAGGTATAAGGAATTATAATTACTTTCAGACCAATAAGGACAGAGTTGATCACCCAGCGAACCACTTCCCTTCCTAACACACTGTATAATACAAAATAATAACAAGATTTCAACAAATTCACAATGAATAGAGAGTAACGGCGATTTCGAGGTAAAATTGTATTTTAGACGAACTTTATTTAAGTTTTCGCCTTTATGCCTATTCTGTGCTAAACTATTGGATTCTTACATTTAGGTAGGCGAGATGGGGGAAAATTAATCATCCTTTCGGAAGATATATCATTTTTCCAAACGACGTCTTACGTCAATCATATTTGACACTTATGAACTACACAGTTCCAGTGTAAAAGCAAACAAACAATGGAGTGTGTAAAGATCAAAATAAATAGTTCCATGACTCAAAATTAAGTTTTGTTTTAATTTATATTAGTAAAAAGTTATTCAAAACCAAAATTGGATTGCTAATTATGTATCATGTGTGCAGCAGTTCCATAAGCCATGGACTGAAAAGTCCCGGACCTAACACATATGGCACTAGTTTTATTACATTTACCTCTTTTTCAGTTAGTGCTAACTGTAAGAAGACAGCTGTAGAAATTTTATGATATTCTACTTATTAGTTCGTGAGTTATTGTGCTAAGAGTGACGCTACTTTTGTTATTTTCAAAGCAATGGATTCAAGCAAAGCAATGGCTTGACAAGTGTTACGGGAATCCGCTCCATCAGAAACAACAATAAAACGATAGTTTGTTGACCTCAAATGTGGTCGTAGAGACACCGATTATGCAGTGGACGTCCAAATGTGGGGGTGAAACTAGAAACCAACAAAAAAATTCACAAAATCGTTTGGAATGATCGAAAGGTGAGATTGCGTGTGTAAGCTGACATTATAAAGATATCAAAATAACGTGTTGGCTTTATATTGCCTGAGCATTTGACTATAATAAAGCTCTGTTCAAAGTGAGTGCCACGTGCCACGTCTGCTCACTATTGGTGATATTGAGCAGTGACAAAACTACATGAATTGAACGAGTTGCCCCCACATACACTGTATGCACCAAATTTGGCTGCCAGCGACTACTGGCTGTTTGTACACCTAAAAAATGCTCGCCGGTAAGAAATTTCCCTCGAATGGAGTAGTTATCGTTGAAACTGAGGCCTATTTTGAAAAGATAAATCATTTTACAAAAGTAGTACTGACATCTTTGAGCGGCGCTGGAGCGATTGCGTTGTTCTTGATGGAAATTATGTTTTCATTAGTAGGCCCCGGATTTTTTAGCCCATGTGTTAAAAATCATTGTTGTGCAACATTTTCACCCTCTAACTACTCAATAGAGATCTATGGGAAAGGGCAAAAAAATACTCATTATGGAAAAATATAAGGGTTATATTGTATCACAAGAATATTAATACAGAAAAGCCCAAAATTTCACTCAAACTCCAAAAAATAAGTCAAGAAGCCAAATTTGATTTAAGGGTTATTTAGTTATTTTATTTTATTTTTTTTAGAAGTTTAAGTAAGAATGAAATTGTGCGCTATCTACGGAGGCTTTCAGCTGGTTTAAGGGTTAATTTCGTTAGTATATATGTATTAAAAAATTGTTTGTAAGTTAAAATTGAAAGGAAGGAAAATTTAATTTTGTAATTTGATTTCGATAAGTTTTATTAATATCTGCACTACACTCTCTGCTTGAAAAAATTAATATACGTATAACATATTTGGATTAATTTCACGAAATCGTGGGATTTGCGATGTTTCACTAACATCACGTCACGCCAAAGTCACGTGATCTCGTCATCTCGGGATGCCTCCATGTGTAGATGTCGAGATTGGTGTTTAGTGAACCAAAAATAAACTGGAATACTAATATTCAAAAGTTTCTAATTTAGATAAATAAAGAAATTATTCACACATTTTTAAGAAATAATTTGTGTTGAATATATTTGACATTTAACTATTTAATATGAATAAATTTTCTTTTAATATTAAAGATAACTCTGTTTATTTAAGTAATAACCGCAATAGCATAACTTTTCAAAGTCAAACAAAAGGTGAAACACCCTAGCTTTTAGCACATTTAATGGGTAACACCACTGTAGAAATTTCAAAAAATTTATTTTTTTTTTATAAGCTTAAAAAATTCTTTGAACCTTTTAAAATACAGAACAAAAAGTTTTATACGTTACCGAAGTCTATTTCATAAATATTTTAAGCTTTTAACCAAGCGTTAGTGACTGCTACCTAACGACTTCTCCAAATTTCCAAACTTTAAACGCGTTTTTCTCAAAACACGTTTTCTGAAATTGGCACGCAGCATAACTCAAACAATTTTTAATATTTTTAATCAGGTTTTTCACTACGTCTGTATAATAACCTTCTTAAGAGAAGAGCGTAGGGGATTTTCGATAGATTAATTTAAACGATTGTTATAATTATTTAAGTGCCGTTTTTTTAGTCCAAAATAGAGTTTTTTCCTTCAAATGCTTGCTAATTCCACAAAAATAAATATTTTTTAAATCCCCTACGTGTTTCTCTAGCTATTCTTATCTAGATTAAGAAAAAAAAATGTTTCTTTGTTCCAGATTAAAATTTGCACGTGCTGCATGTGCTGCGTGCCGCGGAGCTCCTTCGAGAGAAACCACATTACAAAAATGTCTCCAATGCCGCCATTTTGTAAAATTTTTCGATCAAATTTTGTAGTTTTGTATTTTAGTATATAACTTCCTTTAGTATAACTTCCCAAATCAAAGTGATTGTTTCCCCTTTCCTTCTATACAAAAAAATTCTTTAAAAATCGTGTTTATTTTACGCGTGTACAGTGGTGTTACCGCTTAAGTAAACTATGTGTATTCCATTAGTTTTTTCATAACGAAACTGCAAAATTTAGTTTTACTTCTCACATTTGCCATCGACGTTGCCAGTTTTTAAGACAAAAGCTGAATAAGGAAACTTCGTGATTTAAAAGAAAATTTTGAAAAAACCTAATTCAACATTATGGAATATATTTAAAAATACAATGAAAACCACTATATTCTTAGAAAAAGTGGAAGAATTTCCAACATTAACTCAACAGTAACCAATAGAAGGATTATACGTTGAATAAAAGCGGACCCGCAAATTTCTGCAATAAACATTGCTAAATCAAAAATTCAAAAATTCATCAGTTGTGGGCGTACACCCATAAACTAACAGAACTTTTCCTCACAGTAACGAATACAAAGCGTACACTCCTAGAAAAAAACTCCTTCAAATATTAATGTTGAACTATGCTTAAGAATGCGCTAGCAAGCCAAATGTTATTTAAAGCCACACTCTTTTCCCCGAAGAGTCGAAGGTACAGCGCTCAATCCGTCTAAGGTTTTGTGAAACATGGAGCACGTAATGGTTTTGGGAGGAATGACAACAAATGGAGTGGGCTCGTTTTGTTTTATTGCAAGTGCTAAGACTAAAATGAGTTGTCTAGAAATATTAAAGCAGTATATTCCCAAAACTGTCAAAAAATTATATATAGTTACCAGCAGCCTAAAATCAGCTATTGAAGAGATGTGGGAAAATGTTCTAAGAGACCAAAACTCTAGCAGAATCTATGCAACGACGTCTACAAGCAGTTATTAGTGCTCGGGTATTTTTGGTTTGTTTTTTTTTTTTTGTTTTTTTTTTTTGTCGGGACAACTAGCAAGTGCAGCACTCAGACATTAATTAAGTCCATTATACTACACTTGGATTCCCTTTTAATTTTCTTTAAATCTACCCGTTCTCCGAAGAAATCTGAGTAGATCTTGTGATGACAAGAAGCCAAGGTGGTCGCTTCTTAACACATCAGTGCCACAGACCTCAAACATGTTTCGAGCGAAGGCGGGGCATACGCACAGGAAGTGATCCACCGTCTCATTCTCCTCTTCATAAGCTGGGCAGAGAACACTGTCTGAGATGGGTGAGGTAGGGTTCAAAATGCCTTCGCACTTACAGCGACCGTCGTCTACTGCGTCGTGTGGTGTGGCCACTAAAACGATCCCTCCACTCCTTCTGGGGAGACACCACAATCCAGGAACTGCTTTCTATATAACTTCGGGAGGGCCCAGAACGGCATCCATAAAGGACCAATTCTATTCACCCACGTCTGGGTCCACCATATTTGAAGCCAGGCTATAGGCTCGCCTTCTTGTGTCTCTATCTGTGCGGCTTCGCTTTGTTGCACTCTGTCGAGGTCAATCTTTTTTTTTCGTAGTACGTTCTTGATGTACTTCGTTACCACATCCTAGTTAGCCCCACGTTCGAGCGTTTTTCTGATTATGTTGATCGGTGCGATGTCGCCGATCTGCTCCCTCAGAGCATTTTTTTCTGCGAGCCATCTGTCACAGCTAAAAAACGTGTGTTCAGCGGCATCCTTCGGTGCTTCGCAGTATATGCATTTGGAATCGGTTACCTTGCCCATACGGTATTGGTATCTCCGGAAGTATCCCTGGCCCGAGAGGAACTGAGTTAAGAAGTAATTCACTTCTCCGAAGTTCTTTTGGACCCATTTGTCAATTGATGGAATAAGTTTCACCGTCCATCTGCCACTCGGTTCAGTGTCCAATCGGCTTTGCCACCGCACAATGGTTTGGCGTCTCCGTTCTGGGAAGGTAGTGTCGGAGTCCCACGCATCCGTTTCCGCATTCGTTTCCGGACCATGAGGTCGATCAGTATCTGACCGCTGATCACGAAAATCGCAGCGCCTTAGACAGTGCGGTAGGCTGAGGCAACTCTGAGTGCCGCTGTTCGTTGCACAGCCTCCAGTGCGTTGCGCTTGGCTTTGCAATTTAGCACGATTCCCCATACTTCGCTGCCGTGCAGGAAAATTGAGCTTGTGGAAGCCATAGTTAGCTTTCTCTTACTCTGTGTTGGCCCACCGATGTTTGCCATTAATCTACTTAGCATACCCGTGACCTTTGCTGCTTTGGTAGCCACATGCCGTATATGGTCCCAGAAAGTAAACATGCAGTCAAGTTGAATACCTAAGTATTTTTTTACTACTTTTTGGGTCACTAAGGACGTGTCGCCTATTTGCATGCTGACCTCGAGTGGCATGTGACCTCGTGTCATAAGAATGACTTCGGATTTACAGGGTTGGCCATATTAAACTGACCCATGTGATTATTAAAAAAATATGGAGAAAGAAACATTTTTTTGTGTTTCATTGTGAAAAACATTTAATTTAGTTCAAGGAGATTCGTTTACATCACTTTTTGAATATGATATCGCGCAAGTGGTCGCCCTTAGCTCGTATAGCGTAATGTGCCCGTTTTTCGGCGTTTTCCATAGTTTTGGCCAGCGTCTCGGCCGATATGGCGGCTATTTCCCGTCGGATATTGGCCTTAAGTGCGCCTAGTGTCTTTGGCTTGTTGACGTAAACCTTAGATTTCAAATAGCCCCAAAGAAAAAAGTCCGGTGGCGTCAAATCCGGTGATCGTGGCGGCCAGTCAAAATCGCCGCTTTTTGATATCAAACGGCCAGGGAACAAAGTCTTCAATAAGTTGACGGTGCTCGTGCTGTGTGTGGTGGTGCGCCATCTTGCTGAAACCAGAAGTGCTCCATACCATTTTCACGAACAATCGGCATCACAAAATCGGTTATCATGGCCCGATAACGCTCTTGATTGACGGTCAATGGTTGGTGTTGACCATTTTCAAAGAAGAACGGCCCAATGACCATATCAGCGCAAATGCCACACCAGACTGTAACTTTTTGGTCGTGGAGAGGTACCTCTTCAATAATTTGAGGGTTTTCAGTGGCGTAGAAACGGCAATTTTGCTTATTTACGGTTTCGTTCAAGGAGAAATGGGCCTCATCACTCATAATGATTTGATGCCAAAAATCCTCATCAGTTTGGGCCATTCGGACGACAAAATTGGCATATTCCAAGCGACGAGGCTTATCGGCCGGCAACAGTTGTTGATTTAGTTGTATTTTGTACGGGAATATCCTCAAATCCAAACGAATGATACATCGTAGAGTGGTCCGAGGGATGTCCAACTGAGCAGAACGACGATTACCTGACGTTCGCGACGATGACTCGATACTGGCTCGTACGGCCGCGATATTTTCGTTAGATCGTCTTGGCCGCTTTTTATTTGGACGTCGGGTATTAGCCACAGTGCCGGAAGACAAAAATCTTTTGTGCATTTGCTTGATTGCGTTCTTTGACGGCGCACTTTTCACTTTATTTTTTTTTCTCCACGCACGTTGCGTTTTTACAATCGAGAAGGAATTTTGAATGTACAGCTGAACAATTTCAGCGCGTTCTATTGGGGTGTACTGTTTCATGGTATAAATCTCCTTCGACTGACGCTTCCAACGCGGTATGTCATTAGCTGATCTGAAATTACAGTAAAAAGTTATAGGGTTACTCAATGGGTCAGTTTAATATGGCCAACCCTGTTTGTTTGGCGAGTTCCAGGCCGTGGTCCTCAAGCCATATTTGCGTCCTTCTCATGACTTGGTTCAGCTTCCTTCTAGTGCCCTCAGTGTCCCGAGCTGGTATGATCGCCGCTTTATCGTCCGCGTATCCCACTAGGTATGTATCGTCTGGCATTTCTATGCTATACGCAATATCTCATCGTAGCTCAGATTCCAGAGATCGCGGCCGAGAATAGATCCTTGAACTGCGCCAGACGTTATTGCTTTTGTTTTCTGACCATCTGGTGTGTCGTACAGCAGTTCCCGCTCGCTCAAGTAGCACTGGAGAATCCTTAGCAGGTATGCAGGTATTCGAAATCTTTCTCGTAGTGCCTTTATAATGTCTGTCCATCGTAGGCTGTTAAAGACATTTTGTACATCAAGCGTAGCCAAGACGGTGATGCGATTCGGGTAGTGCCGTCTACGTTGAGCGCTGCTTACTACCTCCTCTATTGCGCCAAGGGTTGATTTTCCACATCGGAAGCCGTATTGCCTTGCTGACAATCCTCCTGCTCTCTCAACAAACTCTGCATGTCTACGCTGTATGAGTTTCTCAAGCAATTTCCTGGCGCTGTCCAGCGTCCACAGAAAGTGGCCCGTCATCAGTTCAATCAGCCATCTGCACTCCCTTCTGCTTAATGACAGAAGGGTTTGCGATAGTCAATCGGACATGATAGGTATCATCAGTTTAGTCTATCTATCTATTATCAAAATAATCTAATATTCTAGGAGCAAGACCTAGAAGTCTAGATCATTTTAAACTATTCGTTCACGATAAATGATAACTTTGAATTTATAAAACATACATACGACTACATATCGTGATAACTTCTATTAACGAAAGTTTTGTTGTATCCGGGAGTCCTTTACATAAATATATCCAGCATGTCACTCACTCCACCTTAAGGTCCAGTTAGAGGTATCATAACGATAACGACATAAATATGCTGATCGAACCATCCTGTGGACAACACTGTTATCGATTAGAGTTGACGTGCCATAATAATGTCGTAGTCATAACCGTACCCATACAAAATAATTGCATGTTGGTTTTTCGCCGTAACCATAACCAGCTGATTGTTGATTGCCGCATTATGGGACATAAAGCCTTTATATTAATGAATAAATAACTAATTTCCGCGTCACTGCTCCTGTTGTTATCTTTTCTTTAGTTTCTGCACTTTCAATATGAACAAATAAATGATAATATACGTAAATATCAGCTGTTTATGGGTATGGCACCAATAATAGATGAGAGTAAATATCGTTGTGGTTAAGACAACGGAGCATTGTGGTGTGGCTCAACTAATTTCACATTTATTTAGAAGAAGTGTTACATATTTACATTTACAAGTGTTGTAACTAAGAAATCATAAATACCAATTTCAATCATTATTTTTGACTAATAATTTAAAAAGTACAAGAATCTCTACGAACATTTCCCCTAAGTGCTAAATGCGAAATTTTCAAGCATAAATTCTGCATTCCTTCCACAAATACCCTACGTAAATAAATTATCAAAAACAAATGCAACCTCCGATGTGGTTTCTCATGTTTCACGCTTCGCGGTTCGCTGCGCTCATAGCAATGCAGCAGTTACATGCAGCAGGTAAGCAACGTTGAGCAAACAAAAGTGGATGGCAAACATAAAACATAAAACCAGCGTGTATTTATTTGTATTTATAAGCACGTAAGTACGTAAGTAAACAAATACACTCGGCGACGTTATCAGCGCCATATAAAAAAAAGCATTTTTTGGATTTTTGAGGATTTTTGGAGGAGCATATTTGAGGATTTTTTTTTTAATTTTTCTAAGTTCGTTTGTTAAAGACCAACTTGTATCGCTATAGTCTCATAGCCTAAACAGATGGTGGTCTTAATTCGGAGTTATCTCAGGAATTAAGTGCAATTAACGCGGATTGGCAGTGATCGCTACGCATGTCACAGAGAATGTGAATATCCCAGTACCCCAATCGTTGACGACTGAATTGTCTTCTGCTACCCGACCATGACGAGGTGAGAATATTGATAACGCGGCTAAAGAACAACAAAGCCGCGGGCGCCGACGGACTACCGGCTGAGCTATTCAAATATGGCGGCGAGGAGCTGGTAAGGTGCATGCATCAGCTCCTATGCATAATATGGTCGGATGAAAACATGACTGCCGATTGGAATTTAAGAATCTAAGTGTGCTCTGCCCAATCCATGAGAAGGACGATCCTGCAATCTGTCCCAATTACTGCGAGATTAATCTTCTAAATATCGTACGAGCCGCAGAACTTAATCGCTCAGGCACAATTTTTTATACGAGCGTACAATTGTTGGCGTATGCCGATGATATTGACATTATCGGCCTTAACAACCGCGCTGTTAGTTCTGCTTTCTGCAAACTGGATAAAGGGGCAAAGCGAATAGGTCTGGTGGTGAGCAAAGACAAAACGAGGCACCTCTTGTCATCAAACAAACAGTCGGCGCACTGGCGTACCCACGTCACTGTTGACATCAACTGTATATTTTTGTCTTATTTATACAATATACATAGAAAATTTTGGTATAAAGGTATTCAAATTGAGTTATCTTCGATATATATTTAAAAAATAGGTATTTAATGAATAGTTAAAATCTTGTATTCTTTAATTTTTCCGATATTTTGTTGTTTTGTATAGAAAATAAAGCATTACTAATACTACTATACTTAAAAGAAAATTTGGGAAATAATTTTTTTTTGTTCTATTTCTACTATATGGACGACACACGTCCACTTAGATATAGGGTGGGCCATGCAAAATTTGCTTTTTGAATCGGCTAAAAAAAAAAAAATAATCAATATTTTTTCAAACTTTTTCTTTTATTTTGAAGATTGAACATTGTCATTTAGGAATGGAAAATAATATCGTTTAAATGACTGTCACGACTGGCTTTAAAGTAGGCCATTAGATCAACCCAATTTTTAAGCACATTTTCTATTGTTTGGGCTCCAATTTTATGAATGGCAACTTCGATTTCGTGTTTTAAAGCTTCAATCGTCTCTGGATGGTTCGCATAGCATTTGTCCTTCACGGCTCCCCACAAAAAATAGTCCAACGGGCTTAAATCACAACTCCGAGGCGGCCTATTAATATCGGAATTTCGGCTGATTATTCGGTTTTCAAAAACGGTAGCCAAAAGTTCGAGTGTAACTTTGGCAGTGTGACAAGTTGCTCCGTCCTGTCGAAACCAAATGTCGTCCATGCCATCCTCTTCAATTTTTGGAAACAAAAACTCATTGAGCATGTCACGGTAACGCTCACCATTTTCTGTAACCGCGGCTCCTCGCTCATTTTCGAAAAAAAAATGCCCCGATGATGCCGCCAGACCAAAAACCGCACCAAACAGTAACTCGTTGTGGATGAGTTTGCTTCTCTACAGTAACGTGTGGAGTTTCTGAGCCCCAAATCCGACAGTTTTGCTTATTGACGTAGCCACCGATGTGAAAATCAGAAAAGAAGAAGAAGACTCACCGCTTTGGAAATCGGTTTTCAATATTTCCCAATTTTGTTCAAGCGTATAGTGTCCCATTTCGTAAATGTCAAACCTTTGAGTAAATTATGAATACATTTGACATGTAATTTGTGTTACCATTCTCAAAAAAAATAGGTGGTTCAAAAAGCAAACGCTATATGGCCCACCCTGTATTATTAATAGCTGAAATTATACTGTCTTTCATGTGAAATATTTCTGGTTCGTTATAATATGTTCATAAAACTTTTTTTGCGATTTTTTAGAATAAAATAAACTTTGTACAAAATTTGTAAAATGTTTTTCCAAATTCCATCAAAACTCTCAACTTTTTAATCCGAATTTTTCTGGGTATGCAATTATATAGCACATTTCATTATAACAAAGTGCAAGTTTCAAATCGTTGCAGAATTGCTTTGAATTTTAACAGTTCTTCTTTCGCGGAGATGTCACGCCTGTTCTTCGATACAAAGACCACGCTGGGGGTGAAATGTGTCTGTAAAAATGGAAATGAAAACTTCTTATCACTTAACATTCTCATAGAACGAGAATTGACCATTAGTTTTTCTTTTGTGATGTGTGAAACATTCTTAGCGATAACCAATTAAATGAAAATGTATCTATACTTTCACTTAAATGGATATGTAATATGCATTGAATAGGTGAATTGAATACTTTTGACGCATTTCTTGATTTTTTTCATTATAACACACTTGTAGCAAATGAGCGCTATACGAGGGGTGCCTTTTATATGTCGGAATTAGAGAACAAAAACAAATTTTAATCATCGAAAATCACTTTACTGTTTGTCAAAATATTCTCCATGAAGATCTATACACTTTTGTATGCGTTTGAACCAATTGTCGAAGCACTTTTGCCACTCTGAATGAGGTACCTCCAAAACATGCATTCTGAATGCCGGAACCGCTTCTTCAGGTGTCGAAAAACGTTGACCTCTCTGTTTGTTTTCTACGTACGGGATAAATAAAATAAAAAGAAGTCATTCGGTGCCCAGTCAGGACTATACGGCGGATGACCCATTAATTCGATGCTTTGGGTGCTCAAAAATGCAGTTGTTTGAGCCGATGTGTGAGAGCTCGCATTGTCCTGGTGAAGAGTGATTCGTCTTTGGCGATTGGTTTTCCTAATTTCTTGGAAGACAACTGGCAAACAAATGGTGGTGTACCACTCAGAATTTACTGTTCTGCGTTGTTCTAGTAGTACGGTTGAGACATGTCCAGTTTTTCCGAAAAAACAAGCGACCATTTGCTTGGAAGAGCTTGGATTTGGCTCATCTTGAAACACCCATACAGTCGACTGCTGTATACTTTCGAGCTCATACGCATAAATTCATGATTCATCACCTATCACGATGTCATAGACGTGTTTCGAAGCCTTGCGATCGTATTTTTTGAGCATTTCCTTCGACCAATCGACACGAGCCTTTTTTTGAGCGATTGACAAATTGTGTGGGATCCAACGCGAACAAATTTTTTTGACAGTCAAATGTTTATGCAATATTGAATGCATGCTGGTCCCACTAATGCCTAAGATTGTCCCAATCTCACAATAGGTCACATGACGATCTTGCAATATCAGTTCGCGCACAGCATCAATGGTTTTCGGAACAACAACTGATTTTGGACGACCTTCACGAAATTCGTCTTGGAGTGAACCACGGCCACGATTGAATTCACCATACCATCGATAAACACTGGTCCTTGACGGAGCTTCATCACCAAAAAAGGAATTAAGTTCATCCATGCAATGTTGCTGAGTTAATCCACGTCGAAAGTTGTAAAAAATACGTAAAAGCCAAAAAATGTCAAACTTTGCGATACAGCTGTCAGTTGCCAGATTACAACACCAGGCGTACCAAATCCCGACATATAAAAGGCTCGACTTTTTATATTACGAGTGTCGTCTACCAAACAGAAGGAAAGCTTCAATTGTAATAAATAAATAAAATATAGAGATACGCTAGCTATGTCGCAAAGTATACGTGCATATACATATATGTAACTATATACATATATTTGTACTACAGTGCTCACACTGCCACAAAAGATTCAAGTAGATTTTAAACTATAAATTTGAGCATTTCAACCGTAGCCCATGCTGAGAACTGCTTTTGGTTTTCCTTTCAAACAAACCCAACCTGCCTCTTGCCATTTAAACAACTCTTTTCAAACTAAATAAAAATAAAAGAAAATGATAATAGTTTTTGAAATGCTGCTAATGCAACTCGAAGCATAACCCATAACCCATAACCCGAACCCTCTTCAATCCACAACAGAGCATAACGTTTGCTTGCTGGTCAACAGTACAAATTTATCCACATTATGTAGAGGCGAAAGGGTGAGGTTAACCAGACTATAAACATAAATAAATACCAATTGAGGAAAATATGTATCTGTTTATTTGCGCAAGGTATTAAGCTGATCAATAACAATAATAACAACAACAACAACAACAACGAATACAACAACAGCGATATAATCTAGAATGAAGGCTAGAACAAACACTGCTTGCATTGTTACGCCAGCTGGGTGGTCCAGATAGGTGGATTTGTGTATTTTAGCACTCTCGTTGTAGAACTGTAACACATACACTAACACATACACACCGTACATATTCACACCATTGCAAACAAGTCAACATTTGCTGAATACGAAACGATTGACCGTGCGGAGTGTTGGTAGGGTTGGCTCAAAGAGGCGGACAGCAGCCATAAACGGCTGGCATGGGGAAAGTGTGAAAGACTGGCCTTACAAACCGGTAAAAATCCGCCTCGTGTTCACTCAATTGAATGTTAGATTTATTTGTGTAATTCATGAGAACAAAAACCGGAAGCAATATTTTGTAGTAAGAAAAGAGAGAAAAAAGCAAGTAAACAAAAAAGATGGCAAGAATAATAAATGTAAAAGTGGAATACGGTCAACAGTACAAAAATAAAAACAACACAAGCTGGTGGAATGATTAAACAAATAAATACACAGTTCGAAGAGTAGAGGTAGAGTGTGTGAATAGAGAGTGGGACTGTAATCGTGGAGGAAAACGTAACCTGAGCGAAGAATTTCGATGAAAAAAGGGATCCAGCTCTTATGCAGATTGGCCAGTTTATTTGTCTTTTTTTTGTAGAGAAATAAAATAGTGAATATAAATATATAAAAACAAGATTTTAGAAATAATTAAACAAAAGGGGGAATGAAGCAGCTGTGAGATAAAATTAATCGTTTCAAAATGTATGGAAATGAAGTGTTATTCCTCCATCTGTTCTGCCATAACATTTTCCTCCATGTTTCTATCTCCTGGAACCCAGATCAGAGAAATGTGAACTGCAAGTCCAAGAGAATGTATCTCTTCTTTTCGGGATTTGACCAGTTTAGATCTGCATCATGGCGTCGTATGTGCCCTGATCACAGCTGGACTATAGGATAAAATGTTAATATCTGCCTGGCTTCTACGTTCTCCCAGCATTCTGCATACCTGAAATATCGCAAGGACTTCTGCCTGAAAAACACTAGCAGTATTTGGTTAATTTTGTCCCTACTCCTGATTACATCTTGGAACCATCAGTGAAGACAGAGGTACCAGCAACGGTACAGATTTTCTCCTCGATCTAATCTTGCCTACTTGGAAAGATTGGCCGGGCGCGGCCCTCAAACTACAGTTTGAAAATTAAGAGAAATGTACAAAACTCAGAGAAATGTGGCGTTACCTGCCTAAAAATGCTACCATGGTTCTTAAGGATTATCTTCATTTTAACGTAAAAGTGGATGAGAAGTAAGTACAAAACAAAATTAAGGGCAATACTGCAGCGAGCTCTACATGTTCCGGTGATGCCAGTGCATGCAGTTCCTTGTACCTTCCGCAGTTTATTGATATTATAGCCTTCTTGAAGAACTTCTCACCAAACCAGTCACCCGTATGTTGAAATAAGCAGAGCCACTATACATCTGTACATCCAAAGAACTGATGTGGCTTGTAGGAGTAGAAAGCTATGCTGGCCTTCTTTACTCGATTTTCAATGTGTAGCTTCCAATGGAGTTTGGAGTCAAGTATCACTCCAAGATATGTACGTAACTTCCAATGAAAACGAGATAATGTAATTATTTAATCTGGGAAGTCTAAAGTGTGGAGGTTTTTATTTTCTGGTAAATACAATAGTATCAGCTCTATTTTACCAAGCAGCTGGCAACACAGTGACATAACCAAAGACCCTTCCAAGATCTCAGCCATGACTGAGGGCAATGGTCCCGATACCATACGATCAAATCGTAGACGGTTGCAGTTCGCTTTGGTGCTCTCTGCTCTGGTGAAATTCGAACTATATCAATGGTAAAGGATGTTTTTTTTAGAAGTTAGGTTTTCAAGTTGGCACTACTTTTTTCGTAGATGGTCTTTTTGACAGCTGTCACTTGATTTATGCTCAGTTTGGTTTACCATTTCATAATGAATAGACTTACACCTGAACAACGTTTGCAAATCGTGTAAATTTATTACGGAAATAATGGTTCGGTTCGCGCGACGCATCGCAAGAAAATTTTGTTCAGCGATGAAGCTCACTTTTGGTTGAATGGGTATGTCAATAAGCAAAATTGTCGCATTTGGAGTGAACATAATCCACAAGCCATTGCTGAGACGCCGTTACATCCTCAAAAAGTCACTGTTTGGTGTGCTCTATGGGCAGAGGGAATCATTGGTCCATATTTCTTTAAAAATGAAGCCGGCCATAATGTTACAGTCAATGGAGAGCGCTATAGAGTCATGATTAATGACTTTTTCGTGCCTGAATTGGACGATGTTGATGTGGACGACCTTTGGTTCCAACAAGACGGCGCTACATGCCATACAGCCAACGCAACAATCGATTTATTGAAGGAAACTTTTGGTGAGCGCATTATCTCGCGCCGTGGACCTGTGGCGTGGCCTCCAAGATCGTGCGATATAACACCGCTGGACTATTTCTTGTGGGGCTATGTGAAGTCGCTTGTCTACGCAGATAAGCCCGAGACGATTGACGTCTTGGAAGAGAATATTCGGCGAGTTATTGCTGACATACGGCCCCAATTGCTGCAAAAAGTGGTCGAAAATTGGGCCTCTCGGCTGGAATTTATTCGAGCCAGCCGCGGCGGCCACTTGGCCATAACATTAAATTATATACGTTTTATTTCATCTTGAAAACCTAACCTCTAAAAAAAACACCCTTTATAATATTCTAAGAATAGTTTCTTTAAACAGACTCAACATGTGATCCAATAAAACGAGACATCGATTTAAAGCAGTCCGGAATATTTGCGCCAATTATGGAGAAGGTGTTACAGGTGAGTCTGCAGCACGGAAATGGTTTGCCAAGTTCAAAAATGGCGACGTTGACGTTGATGATACGTCTCGGAGCAGAAAGCTTTTTGAATTCAGTGAAGAATATCTCAAATCACTTTTAAAGGAGAATGGCCGCCAAACCAGTCGAGAATTAGCGGAGTAAATAAATTTCGATCATAAAACGATTCTCTATCCTCTTCATTCAATGGGATTTACCGAACAATTGGGAGTCTAGGTGCAGGTGCCTTACGAGCTCAACGAAAAAAAAACACAAAGAAAGCCGGGTTCAAATTGCTTCTCAGCATCTCGCCCGCCATCAAGATGAGAAATAGTAGCTATACCTGTACATCAATATTAAGCAAAGAAAGGAGTGGAGATACATCAAAGTCTTGAATTAAGCCGGATCTTCATCCAACGAAGATCATTATAAACGTTTGCAGGGACTTTCAGAATCCGCCGTATTCTCCGCACCTTGCATCGACCGATTACCATCTTTTCCGCTCCCAGTCAAACCATATGAAGGGCCTTACCTTCGATAACAAAGAGGTCCTTAAAAACTGGCTCAACAACTTCTTTGACACCGGACGAAGCAATTTTTGGCGAAACGGCATCAACAAATTGGTCGAGAGGTGGGAAGAGGTTGTAAACAGCAACGACGAATATATAATTGATTAGCTTATTGATATAATTATTGTTTTTTGTTTAAATAAGAGTTTTCGGTAAAAACACTACGAACTTATTGCCCAACCCAGATTTATAAAATTTCAACTGGCAAGTTCGCCCTGATGCTACCTTTCGACTTCACTATACATTCGACTTTATTTGCAAAGAAACCTCCGTATTATTATACTAAAATGCAATGATCTATTAAACTGCAAAGTAGATATATGAAACTAACTCAAGACTGAATGTTGTCGAAGCCCTATCTATGCTCCCGAGTGGAGTGAACAAGGAAAAAAAAATTAAACTGCTTACGCGACATTGTTCTAAAAATTCTGAAATTCTAAAAATTGTATACAAAGTTCAATACCTTTTTTATATGGAAGCTGTTATACTATGAACCATAATTCAAAAAAAATAGTTGAAATTACAAAATAAATATTTTTTTTTTTATTAATTACGCCTGTCATATGACACTAAGTAATTCTTTCTACAGCTTGGATTTCAGAGCATTAATCATTATCAGTATTACATTTTGGTTAAGTTTTTGTGTGGGTTTACCAGTGTATGTACATACATAGGTTTAAATTATTCTAGTTATCAGCTAAGTTGGGGTTGGTCGCTTGAGCCGCCTGGAGTTTGCCCTTTCTGTTGATGGGAGTTGTCGCATGTCAGTATTTGTATGGTTCATTAAACGGACAATATGATTTGTGCTGCGATTGCGGATGATTTTTGCTACTGTATCGATGAATATCTTCGTTTGGGACGTACCAAGATGCATTGGTTATAGTTCTGAGTATTTTTGATTGTACTCGTTGAATAATGTTAATGTTACTTTTACTTGCAGTTCCCCAGATTTCTATGCCGTATGCCCAGATTGGCACAATCACAGTTTTGTATATAAGGGTTTTATTCAGCAATGACAGTTTCGAGCGCCTGCCAAGTAGCCAGTATAGTTGTCGGGATTTGTTTTTTACCTCATTTCTTTTCAGCGCAATATGTTCTTTCCAGAGAACTTTGGAGTCAATAGTCATTTCAAGGTATCTTGCTAAATAAATAAATTGTCAAAACTTAGCAAACTGTGGTGTACACTTTATTTTGACACTGACGGTACATATAATATTACTTTTTTTGATTTGCTTTTATTGGGCTAAACTAGTAAGGCTGCCCTGAGGCTTTAAGGTTTTTCCGATTGTAAGCTTACAAAAATCAAAGCGCATTAGATAGTGAATTGTTTGGCCTTTTCTATCCCTGGAACACTAAAAACGAATTACCAGATTTCTTCCTTCAGGATCTTAATTTTAGATGGTTAAAATTTATTTAATTCCCAGAAATTACTTTTGTTTACCTAAATTGGGCATGCCTAGTTGTTCACGGATAACCCGAAGTTGCTTGGTGAGAGTACTAAATTGTGCCTCACTGTCGGTGAGTATCCAGAGTGGATGCTTCGGTAAAAGAAAGAGTTGAATGGCTGGCTCACTGGCGTAAGAATTTTCAATAAAATAAACAACTATTCCGGCATTCAAACATCGGCAATCGGAAACCTGGGCTTGTGTATGGTGACATCAAGACCACACAGGCTATAGTTAACTTTCTTTTGTTTCGCGCTCGAATAGCTAAGCTGTCTAGACGGGATGTACATTGCTGCTGCAAAGGTAGGCTATGCGTCAATTCAACGAGTGATGGGCAATAACAATAACGGTGTAAGATTGGGAAATTCTTTGACTACGCCTGCCTCAAAAACGCTCTCGAAAACTTCTCAGTCTAGCACAACTTCAACTACCGACTGTAAATTGTACGCTAGGAGGCAGCCAAGCGGCGAGCCCTAACTTAAGTTCTTTTTGTGGCAGCTCTCTGGAAGATGAGGAGGAATCATATCAGCATCTATGTACATCGCAGCTGATTTGCTTTTGTGAAGCTAAATAACATTTAGGCATCTTGTGTATGATGTGGATTACGAACGATGATTATGCTGCGTTTGCGTCAACCGCTTTGTGCTGCTGATGAAATTCTTCAGATTTTTAATGTCAACGCCAGCTATATCAGCAGGCGTAGCAAAGAAGTAAGAACCAAGATGCCTGGATCTTAGCCTCGCCAGAGCAGGGTAGCTAAGGAGAAGGTGCTGAGATGATTCCACCGCATCCTCCATACATCTAGCGCAAAAAGGACTCAAGGTAATTCCAAGTCTCACAGCAGACATTCCTCGCGCATAGTGACCTGTGAAAAAACACACGAGATTCAAGAGCTGATATTTTGTCAACCTCAGAAGTTCGCTCGAGCGACCATGGTCCACACGTGGCCAGAAGGATTTCGCGACCTTATAAGTTTGTGAACCTGCCCAACGCTCGCTGAGTTGGTGCGATGTCCATCTTTCCAGGAGCAGACCGCAGGTAGTCAGTGGGATCCCAGTTCTCTTCCTTCGCGGGGAAATCACCTCACATGTCCCTTGTCTGGCCAGCTCATCCACCTCACAGTTTCCTGCATTGTCGCTGTGGCCAGAAACCCAGATGAGGCTTATGTCACAGAATTCGGACACAGTCGAAAGTGAGATCAAGCATTCCCTGACCAGTTTGGAATGCACCGTCACTGACTCTAAGTAGGAAGAGGCACTGTAAGACGGGACGTCGTCACTAAGCGTTTAAAGAGCGAAACGAATAAAGTGACGTGGGACGCTTCCTATTCTATCAGCGTTGAAGTTACACAATGGATTTCAGATTACTGAAGCATAACCAAATTTTAAACGAAATAAAAAATTACATAAAGCGACTTTTTGGACGGATTGAAGTATTTCACTTAGCGGTTTATATGTATATTTATATTATTGGCGCTTACACTCTGTTCGGGTGCTTGAATCATAGGCCTACAGTTTTAAGCCTACTCCTAATGGCAGATATTTCTAGGAGGAGCTTTTTAGTGACCACGATTAGAAAAAATGTTTTCTTTCATTTTGGTCTATCATACACGGAGATTCGAACTTGTGTGTTTCCAAATGATAGTCACATACTCAACAGCGGCTGCGCTTTAGTAATAAACTAAAACTTATTAACTAAATACTAGTGAAACAAAATCTTCTCATCGTTTTTGGTAAATCACTTCTAACATTTTATTCAATATTATTATTATTTTTTTTAACATTTTTACCAGCAACAATTAAATTTTTTCCCCATTTCTAATTTTCATAAATTTTAAAATACAAAGTACGAATTTGTTGGTAATTTCCTTAAAATCTTACAAATCAATTAGACTTTACAGCAGCATCAGAACTGGAAGTAGATGTGGAATCTGCCTTCAAGCATTCAGCCATTGTTTCAGAAATAGCTGTGGAATTGGCTTCGATATCTGCAAAAATACGTTGATATTTTTGTACGCACTGGGTTTGTTCATGTCCATCACTGAGGCAGTCGACTAACTGACGAGAAGTAGCCGTAAAGAGCGCGGAGTAGTCGGAAAGTAAAGGCAGATAAGTTTGCAGGCACAAAGATTTCGCGTCCGTATTGTTAGCCGTTTCCGAAGTGGTTGCATTAGGAAGGGTATACATTAAATAGGGAAGTGCGATTAATTTTGCCTGTAGGAGCAGAAAAAATATTTATTTAATAATAGTGTAGAACTTTACAATTAATAATAATAGAGATAGGTGAATTTGCAGTTTGCATATTGGTTACAAAAAGTTATATGGATTATAGGCAGCGCTTACCGCACTTGGAAGTACTCTTAAATTTGTAGATAGTTTGTGGTTTATTTACCTGAATAGCACCGAAGAGCGCCAGCACACAGAACAAACTCAAAGCGATTTTCATGCTGATACTCTTTAAACAGTTATAGTAGAACTAATGGTTCTGCTCTGTCTGGTGAGCGCTTTTATACCCAATAATTTTGATAAATATGTAGATAGTGGCAAAAGCTGCCGTTCATCAATCACTTTCGTAATCAGATATCTGTAACGGAAAAGAGATAAAATGTGTCTACCTAAAAAAAATGCATTTGAAACTTTTATTAATCCATTTCAAAATCTAATTACCAATGAAATTGATTGTCGGAAATGCTTTTTTTTTTATTTCGTTTTCCATAAGACTTTGTTTTTATGAATGAAACTCAGCAGAGAAAAGATACTAGCGTTATTTTATTCATATATTGTATAAGAATGTGAGAGTTTATTTGTAGTTATGTACATAACTCGGGAGCCGCTCATTCGATTGTGATGAAATTTTGATTAGTTATTGCAAGTGTATCTGGAATCAGTTTCGACCAACTAGGATGTATTGATGTAGAGATTCATACATTCTTTTATAAATCTATAACAGATATGATTATTAATTCTTCTTCTTTATTGTTTAACTCTACAGTCATTTATCAGCCTAGGTCGAGTTACACAAGCTTAACAGTTGCGTCAAGCTTAACAGATGCGTCTCTCCTGTGGATAGCAATGTGACAAGTAGCGTTCCAGGTGATTCGTTAACTAAGACAAATTTTGTTTTATATAGAGGACCACTCAGGTAAATCAGCGTAGGAGGCTTGGCAAGACATATGGCATTTGGGGCAAAACATGTCAAGTGTACGCACCTAAAAACTTCATCATTTCCATTTTGTGTGTAGCATACAGTAGCATGAATTTTGAAAAAGGGAGGGAGGAATTATTTGGTAGGTGCCGAAAATTATTTTTACGTAATAACTTCTCCAAATGAGGTCGTACGTCAATGATGTTTGACACTTGTGAACAGCAGCTGAGTACAAACAGATAGGAGTGCGGAAAGGTCAAAATAAAGATTTCCATCACTCACATTTTTTCTTATTTAGTAAAGAAGTAATTCAAAAACAAAGTTGATGGTTGGAAATCTGATCCGCTCAAAAAGCTTTAGCTTTATGTACCCCCAGTTGCAAAAACAAAAATAAATATATGACAAAAAAAAATTTTTTTTTTTAATTTTCACTGTGTATTTTTCATTTAAAATTTGTATTTCTCATTAAAAATTAAAAAAAAAATCCAACAACATTTTGGTAAATTTTTTTTTTATTTTTCAATTTCAAATTCTGTATTGTTCATTGATATATTTTTTATAACTACATAGTCTGCGTTTATTAAATGCACGAAACCGTGGCGGGAAAGTGAGTTCTAGAAAAAAATTCGTTCATGTAATATAATTACATATATCTCTCCATAAAAATGTTGAATATAATTTTATATGAAAACGTACAAGCTACCATTTGAGAGTGATTAAAAAAATCCAAAAATTGAAAATTTGAAAAAAAAATTATTAAAAATTAAAATTAATAATACATAAAATCTGCACTTAAAAAAATGAAAACAATTATAATACATAAATTCGAAAAATTAAGAAAATTCGAAAAAATACTTGAAATTTGCCTATTTACAAAATTTTTTTTTTATATTAAATACGATTTTATGCGGTCTAGGTCACAAATTTTTAAGTAAAATTTTATAAAAATAATTATTATTATCCTTTTCAACTTTATATGTTCATTTACGAAGTAATATTTAGTCACTTTTATTTTCCCACATCTGGCAAATTACCTAATACACTGCACTTCCCTTGCCCGGCTGCCTTTCGCGCTGTACTCGCGCAAAGTTATTTTGTGAATTGTGGTCACCAAGTGTTGTTGTTTAGTTCCACCCATTAATTTATATCACTTTCGAGCCATTAAACTCGAAAGCTGCAAGTGATATTACGCTGTGTGATAGTTACACCTTCTACGCTTTACGCTTTAATAGTTTCTAAATGCTCCTGCCTCCATTCGGGCTACTGTTGGGAAACATTAAAATGCAGCAAATTTTTAATAAGAAAATGAATGCACAAAGGCAATAAGAATAAAAATTGTAATCGTGTGCAAGTACATATATATATATATATATGTATATATATATATATAAATGTATAAGTGTGTTTGCATGTAGATAGAACAATAAGCAACAGTCACCGCCAACACTGTTGCAGCGACACTGAAAGCGCATTAAAACCCGCGTTGTATGCAATAACAACAAAAAAAAGGCGCTAAGCGCACATTTGCTATTTCCGTTTCATTTGATCACGAGTAACATAAATTATTGCAACAAAGTTGCAAGTTGTTGTTGTTGTTGTTAGTCAAATGGATGCAGTGTTGCAGAATTCGTTAGATTGTTATTGTGAATGTTTTCTATAATGGCTCTTTTCAATTTATTATGTTGAAAAAAGTGTAAGGTTCCCGAGGGACGATATTTTTTTCGCATATGAATTTCGAAATTTTTAAATTTAAAAGCATTTAGCATTACTTTTGCACACACGCAGCGGGTAGTTGGTCGATTTTTAGAGGTGTAGAATATTTTTGTAAAAATAAAAATTAACAGGGCATTCCAGATATGTGCAATATTTTCCGTTTATTTGCTAGTAATTTTTTTCCCATTCATTTCGTCTCCTGAATACTACCCAACCCAAGTCTAAGATTATAAATCAAGCTCAAGCACCGATTTCTATATTTTTATCTACAGGGACCGTCACTCGAAGTGCACGGGCATCAGCTGACTGTTAGTTGGCTAAATGATAGTCCAGAGCATTGTTTACCTACAAGCACGTGGAAGCATTTTACCGAGAGTAAGCGAGAAAAATGCAGCATAGCAAAGCGTCTACGGCTCTCTTGTGCCGTAGGCATGCAAAACTGCAAACAAACCCACACATAATACTAATACAAGAACCATGGGTATGTCACAAGCGTATCTGTGGTCTAGGTGCTATGTCGTGGGGACAAATACTCCATTGTGAAGGGAATGTGAGACCGCGAGCATGTATTATCATGCCGACGTTGATCGAACACACGATGTTAAAAGAGTTATGCTCCGGAGATATCGTTGCTGCAAAAATAAAGTACTTGAAAAGTGGGAACAGTGTCGAAGCTGTCATAGTTTCGGCCTACCTACCCTACGACTCTTTACAGCCACCTCCTTCGAGGAAGCTAAGAGAAGTGATCAAGTATGCAGAATCCAATAATCTGGGGCTAATAGTGGGCTGTGATGCAAATTCACAGAACATTGTGTGGGGAAGCAGCAAATGCAATCCCAGAGGTCTCAAGTTACTGGATTTTATCCTGTCATCCGATTTGGTCATTCAAAACACTGGTAACAAACCAACTTTTGTGACCAGAAGGAGACAAGAGGTGATTAATTTAACACTTACCAATAGATCAGTTGGAAATCAAATCCACCGATGGCGAGTTTTGGAAGAGGACTCTCTTTCTGATCATCGTCTTATCGAATTCCGACTGGGAATTGACACAATATCAATACCTTCCGGTAGGAATCCTCGAAATGTGGACTGGGAGAAGTATGGTGAGCTTGTAACAGAGCGATTACCAAACCTGAAAAAACTCAAATCAGCAGAAATGATTGAAGATGCTACTAAGAAATTAGAAGGTACTTTAATCAGTTGCTTTGAGCAACTGTGCCCACTCAGGCAAAGCAGACAGGGGAAAGCGGTTCCTTGGTGGAACCCTGAACTGTCGAAGCTTCGTGTACGGTCCAGGAAACTTCTTAATAAGGCCTTGAAGACCAAAACAGAAGAGGACTGGGCCAATCATCGACTTACACAGAGAGAATATAAGAAAAAAGTACGGAAAGCCAAACTTGAATCCTATCGAAATTTCTGCAGTAACGTCGAAGAAATGAGGGAAATAGCGAGACTCTGTAAGGTCCTTCATTTAGACCGCTCAGTAAGGCTGGATTCCATTCGAAATCCTGATGGTTCATACACCATTTCCAAATCGGAAACGTTTAATGCTCTACTCGAAACCCATTTTCCGGGTAGTAGAACTCTCTCTGAAGTAGAGAGTGCCATGAACAATTACGGTAGCAACGGTGGAACCTCTAGGTACAGCAGGTATATTGCTAGTCGGATAGTTTTTTTTTTTATTAACTTTATTTGCAATCTATTTTTAAAATAATAAGCAAATTATATAACTATTTAACAATTTTACTTATATTATTGAGCTCTTTTGGGGTCAATAATATTATAATATATATGTGTACTACGATTAATGTAATTTTAGATTTATCTATTAGGTTCTGAATGGAATGTCTAATACATGATGTCTTTTAAGTCTAGTAATCTCATTAGTTTCATCAAGTAATGCAATTGCTAGCGGGTTATCGTGATAACTTAATCTCTGTAAATATAATATTTTGTGGTAATTTTTTTAATTTCATCTTTTATAAAGGGAATTTCTAGATCAGTATGTATGGCTTTATTTGTGACGAACCAGGGTGCACTTGTGATAAGTCTTAAAGTTTTTGACTGATATCTTTGCAGAATTTCTATGTTAGAATTGCTAGCAGTTCCCCACAGTTGTACTGCGTAGGTCCATACTGGCTTTAGTATAGCCTTATATATTAATATTTTGTTATTTAGATTTAATGGTGATTTTGGTCCTAATAGCCAGTAAAGTTTGTTTGCTTTTATCTTTAACTGGTTTTTTTTTTTGCTTGAATATAGCATTTCCAGGTTAGCCGTTTGTCCAAATGTATGCCAAGGTATTTGTCTGTATCATGTTTGGGAATTATATCACCATTTAGGTACAGTGAAGGGCATTCTTTCCGTCTCAATGAAAACAAAACATGCACAGATTTGTTTGTGTTAACTTTTAATTTCCATCGGTCCAGCCACGTCTGTATCTCGTTTAGTTCTATCAGAACTAGATTGGTTGCATCAATTGGACTGGATTGAAGCTAGTATAGCGGTGTCATCAGCGTATGTAGCCATTAGGACATTTTCGGTTTCGGGTATGTCAGATGTAAAAATCGAATGAAGCATAGGACCAAGTACGCTACCCTGTGGTACTCCAGCTTTTATGTATCTAATATCAGTTATTTCTTCATTTATCTTAATGTAAAATGATCTTTCGGTGAGGTAAGACTTTAGTGTTAGATAAAATGATGCAGGAAGTATTTTTTTTTTAATTTATATAACAGGCCTTGATGCCATACTTTGTCGAATGCCTTTTGTACATCCAAAAATACGGCTGAACAATATTCCCTTCGTTCAAAGCACTCGATTATGAAATTAACAACACGGTGGCATTGTTCAGGTGTACCATGGTATCGGCGAAAACCAAATTGATGTTCGGGTATGACCTTATTTTCTTTCAGCATTGGGAATACTTTGCGCAAAAATAGTCTTTCGAATATTTTGGAGAATATTGTCAATAAGCTGATTGGTCTGTAAGAGGATATTTGATTTTCATGTTTTGTTGGTTTAAGGATCATAACTATTTCGGCGCACTTCCACTGCGTAGGAAAATAGTTTAATCTTAATATTGAGTTATAGGTATAACAGAGTTAAGAACATAACTCCTTTTTTCGGCAAACACTTGGCTACTTTGGCGTCAATTTTATCATAGCCAGGAAATTTGTTGCTACACAGGTTTTTAATTTCAGAGCGAATTTCATTCGGTGTAATATGTGTGATCGGTAGAGATAGTTGACATGGGGTATCGAGAAATGCTAACACATCATCATCGTTGTTGCTTTGGTTTATAAACGGAGAAAACGTTGCCTCTAAATATCTAGCATATGCATAAGCCTTACTCTTGTCTGTCCTACACCAAACGTTGCCACAATCTTTCATAGGCGCATTTCTCTTTTTGGGATGTTTGAGATATTTTGCAGCATTCCAAATCTTATGAACATCAACATTTCTATCGTTTAGGCTGTATACATAATCTGATACTGATTTATTTCTAAATTGTTTTAGTTTTTCTTTGACTTCAGTTGTTGCTTTATTTAGAGCAGTTTTGTCCCTTGGATTCCTAGTAGTTTGCCATTTTTTTCGACGGCGTCTCTTATGCTTAATTAATGCTCTTATCTCACCACATACATGTATACGGCTACGAGATTTGATCTCATTACCTTTTTGGGGAGTAGAAAAAAAGGCCGCTTCGTGGATTTTATTTGTGAAATATCCGACTGCATTATCTAGCTCAATTGTTGTTTTAATTGAAATATTAAGTTCCAAATTTTGGGTTAGCCAAACTTGAAAAATTTTTATTTGACTCTTACTAGTTAATGTTTTGTATTTCTGTTGCCGTAGGCTAGTTAGAGTGTCGTAACTGATAATGACTGGAGAGTGATCTGAGCTGAGTTCTTCAGAACTGACAACTTCCAGTAATTGGGCTGGGATACCATTGTATACAGCAAAATCTAATAAATCCGGAATTTTCGATGGATCACTCGGCCAGTAGGTAGGCTCCCCGTCGACAACGTTTTAAAATTATTTTTAACAATACATTTATAAAGCTCTCTACGACCACATTTGAACTCAACAAACTATCGTTTTATTGTTGTTTCTGATGGAGCGGATTCCCGTAACACTTGTCAAGCCATTGCTTTGCTTGAATCCATTGCTTTGAAAATAACAAAAGTAGCGTCACTCTTAGCACAATAACTCACGAACTAATAAATGGAATATGTCTTCTTACAGTTAGCACTAACTGAAAAAGAGGTAAATGTAATAAAACTAGTGCCATATGTGTTAGGTCCGGGACTTTTCAGCCCATGGCTTATGGAACTGCTGCACACATGATACATAATTAGCAATCCAATTTTGGTTTTGAATAACTTTTTACTAAATTAAAACAAAACTTAATTTTGAGTCATGGAACTATTTATTTTGATCTTTACACACTCCATTGCTTGTCTGCTTTTACACTGGAACTATGTAATATAGTTCATAAGGGTCAAATATGATTGACGTACGACGCCGTTTGGAAAAATTATATATCTTCCGAAAGGATGATTAATTTTCCCCCATCTCGCCTACCTAAATGTAAGAATCCAATAGTTTAGCACAGAATAGGCATAAAGGCGAAAACTTAAATAAAGTTCGCCTAAAATACAATTTTTACCTCGAAATCGCCGTTACTCTCTATTCATTGTGAATTTGTTGAAATCGTGTTATTATTTTGTATTATACAGTGTGTTAGGAAGGGAAGTGGTTCGCTGGGTGATCAACTCTGTCTTTATTGGTCTGACAGTAATTATATTTACTTATACCTATGATGGTTATCATTCTGATTCGAAGTACTACGCCTGCTACGTAAAGCTGACAGTTACAGAATCGACTAATCAGTCACCATTTAAGAAATTTTAGCGAAATGAAAAACAGTACTTTAATTGTGTTGTAGGAAATTCACTAAAATCTGTAAATTATTAAACATTTGATTATAAGTTCTTTATAATTAATAGGTTAACAATTGTGTTTATCTTAATAGCCGATCATTAATAAGAATTCAATATGCAGTAACTTAATCTTTTAGGAACAAATGAAACAGGTGCGCAGATCTTTGCTTCCATTTACTCACAATTGACAATTGAATGCAGTGAACACTTACAGAAATGAATTGTGTGAGAGCGTGAGAGTTTTGACAGCGAAGGGGAATGGTAGGTAGAATGGGAATGGTAGGTATGGTGAAGGTAGAATGAAGGGGAATATAGTTAGAGCGGTGCTCTGTTACGGCGTAGTGCATAAAATGCGGCGGTATATTCTCAAATGTAGGGCAACACAAAATATAAAAGAAGTTGTTCACTAGTGAGTGACACATAGTCCGGTAGCCAGGAGTCATTTTGACCTCATCATTTCATGCCGACTGATTTTAATACTGAAGGCAGACGCCATCTAATGGATGACGAAACCAACCGTCAGCTGGTCCAGTAGCGGTGGGTACGTGCATGGGATGCTGCGAATCGTGTCGAAAAAAAATGTTTAACAACTCATTTAATATCGGCCGAAATTTTTTTTGTGTATTGTTGACATTTAGTAAAATCAAAAAAAAATAGTCTGCTGCACCGGAGAGGGGGGAGAATACGTCAGCTGAACAATCACACCCACCGCGGATGCGCCAGCTAATGTTCACATTCGTTATTCATGAAAGCTAAATCACAAGTATAGTCAAGAATTTAACGGTATAAAAACGCAGTCCAAAATCGACCCCTGGCTCCCGGACTAACATCACCACCGAAGATTCAAACCTTGAATAAGTTGTAATTTTTAATTCTCGAATGTAGTGCTCTGTTTCATGAACGAAGTTTTTATCACTTTTATTACAGACGATCTGCTAATTTGTCGAACGGTTGTCAAATCAAGTATAATTGCATATCGATATATATATAAACATAAATGTACTTCATTAAAAGACATAAGCAACTGCGAAATTGTTTGTTATTATAAATTGATAACTCTTGGGAATTTTTAATGTAGTACAGGGGGAGCTATCTGGACTTGCAAATTTAAACCATCGATTTGTTTGATTTTGATAGCGAAAATAACACCTCTGAAGTCTTTTGAAATTTGGTTTATGATCAGAGAATTACAAAACGGGTCACTTTTCTATAGAAAAAATTCGAAAACATTAAAATCGAAAATGATATTATCACCTGAAGCGATGATGTCAATTGGTCGCCTGTAATCTATGACTCAATTTTAAGAAGACTATTTTTTGGTATCCTAATCCAAAGATGAATGAAAAGTTAAAACAAAAATTCGGAGTTACCATAAGTGAGATCAGTGCCAAAACACGTTAATATGTACGGAAAAATTGGATTGAAAAAATAAGCAACTGACAAAATCCGCTGTGGAAATCGCATGACTGCATTCCATGTTTAGTGTCAAGGTGCTCTCTTTCCCACAAAAAACTATTTAGATATTTAAATTAAATTTAAAATAAATGGATCACCCTGAATTTTTACGCTGAGCTTCACTTTTTTTTAATTTTTGTTAGAATTGAATAATGCGAGGTTTTTTATCGTTTATTGTTCACTCGAAAACTGTACGCGTGTGCCTACAGTTAATTCGTTTTAAGTTCCACCGTTTATCAGCGCACGATTGATTGATTACAAGAACTAAAAACAAAAATCCGAGGACTTGTAGTAAATCTCGCTTGGTCAAGTTCAAAAATAGCAAAAAAGATTTAAATTGTTAAAAAAAGTTATTGACAGTTAATCGAAAATATATATAAATGTGGCAAAACATGTCAAGTGTGCCCGCATAAAAATTGTATCGCTTCGATTTTGAAGAAATTTGGTGAAGATACTCTACCATAGAGTAGAATAAATTGTGCTGCAACAGAGGGACTGATTGCCGAGATATAGCGAAACTATTATAAAAAGAGAAAAGCTGAACTTTATTTTTTGTTGTTGGAAAAGATTTTTTAATTGTTGGAAAAGATTTGATTTGGAATCTTGTTCGGATATTTTTGAGTTTTTTTTTAATTTTATAAAAAAATGTTTATCGTAAAGTACGAAAAAAATTCAAAACTCTTTTAATAATTTCTTAGAAAAAATTAGTGTTTTTATTCACTGGATTTTAATGACTTTTAAGCATACAATAAATTTTAGTATTTGCAATCAATTAGACTTTACAGGTGCATTAGAACTGGAAGTAGATGTGGAATCTGCCTTCAAGGATTCAGCAATTAGAATAATCATAGTCTATCATACACGGAGATTCGAACTTGTGTGTTTCCAAATGATAGTCACATACTCAACAGCGGCTGCGCTTTAGTAATAAACTAAATACTAGTGAAATAAAATCTTCTGATGTTTTTGGTAAATCACTTCTAACATTTTATTCAATATTATTATTATTTTTTTAAACATTTTTACCAGCAACAATTAATTTTTTTTCACATTTCTAATTTCCATAAATTTTAAAATACAAAGTACGAATTTGTTGGTAATTTCCTTAAAATCTTACAAATCAATTAGACTTTACAGCAGCATCAGAACTGGAAGTAGATGTGGAATCTGCCTTCAAGCATTCAGCCATTGTTTCAGAAATAGCTGTGGAATTGGCTTCGATGTCTGCAAAAATACGTTGATATTTTTGTACGCACTGGGTTTGTTCATGTCCATCACTGAGGCAGTCGACTAACTGACGAGAAGTAGCCGTAAAGAGCGCGGAGTAGTCGGAAAGTAAAGGCAGATAAGTTTGCAGGCACAAAGATTTCGCGTCCGTATTGTTAACCGTTTCCGAAGTGGTTGCATTAGGAAGGGTAAACAATAAATAGGGAAATCGGATCATTTCTGCCTGTAGGAGCAGAAAAAATATTTATTTAATAATAGTGTAGAAATTTACAATTAATAATAATAGAGATAGGTGAATTTGCAGTTTGCATATTGGTTACAAAAAGTTATATGGATTATAGGCAGCGCTTACCGCACTTGGAAGTACTCTTAAATTTGTAGATAGTTTGTGGTTTATTTACCTGAATAGCACCGAAGAGCGCCAGCACACAGAACAAACTCAAAGCGATTTTCATGTTGATACTCTTTAAACAGTTATAGTTGTACTAATGGTTCTGCTCTGTCTGGTGAGCGCTTTTATACCCAATAATTTTGATAAATATGTAGATAGTGGCAAAAGCTGCCGTTCATCAATCACTTTCGTAATCAGATATCTGTAACGGAAAAGTGGTACTTAAAAAAAAGTACATTTGAAACTTTTATTAATCCATTTTAAAAACTAATTGCCGATGAAATTGATTGGCAGAAATGCTTTTTTATTTCGTTTAGTATAAAAGTGTTTTTCAACAGTGAAACTCAATAGCCAAAAGATAAATAAAGACAAATTTTGTATTCCCCTTATATATGTTAAGAATTGTAATTTCTTTGTATGCAGTTAAAATACTCGCAAAGTGTTCATCTGATTTCGAATCATTTTTGGTGAGCTATTGCAACGATTGAGTTATCGGTTGGGCACCAGGAAGCATTACACGCCACAGGTAATGACTTGGGCCGATATAACCACATATGGGCGCTATTCAATCGTTTTCATTCAGCCTGGCGAAAAGGAAAATGCAAAATATTATCGCGAAAGTATTCTCGAGGTTGCTTTGAAGCCGTGGGCAGACAAACATTTCAGTGGCATAAACCGTGCAACAGGACTCGGGACCTTCTCACAAAGCTCGAGTGAGCCATGAATGGCTATAAAACAACGCTCCGAACTTCATAACGTCGACATAATGGCTCACAAATTCACCAGATGCGAATCCTATGGATTATTCTCTTTGGGCCATTTTGGAGAGCAAAGTCCGAACTAAAAGACTCACCAGTCACGAGGCGCTGAAAAAAGCCATTGTCCGCGAGTTGGGCAAACTACCTGCAAGTCACATTCGGGCAGCTTGCGATTCGTTTCCAAACCGTCTCAAGACCATAGTCAAAGCAAAAGGTGGTCATATCGAGGAAATGAAAATGGATTCTCAATTTTGTATTATTTTCACACATTTTTTACTTTGAGTTGAATAAAAGTAAATTTCCGAACTAAATTTATGACCTTTTTAATTGGTTATACTTCGAGTGACAAACCTTTGAAAATAGTTTTTATATGAAAGAGAATGAAAAAGCGACGGATGTAGTTTTTCCACAAAAACTGCTCAGAGATATCGTCTGTCTGGTGGTGTATCTCCAGCCAGTCATAAATTCAGAAACCTTAACGACTTGGTTTCGAAAAAATATGTTGTTTAAGAGGAACAAATTTTGGAATATGGAAAGAAAACTAAAAAATAGAACTTTTTAAAACATTATTTTGTGGGAAGAATTATAAAGTTATTCAAACTGAAATACTGTCTGGCTTATAACCTTTCCAATGATATCTCATTTATATAAATCGAATTAGAAAACTTTGACTTATTTAGGATGTAGTACCTCCTGGTAGGCACTTTTTTGATTTTCCACTTAAATATTTTCTGTTAAAAGACAAGTGAACACTTGTTTAAGTTCATTTTCGTCAGTTTGAGCATGAATTTAGCTCATGTGCAAAATTTCAGCGAAATCGAATATCAGAAGTTTGTTATGCTTAATTTGGAGGGGTTGTATAGGTACACGTAGATGCATATTAATTATTGCTTTCTAATAATAATATTTATTTATCTTATAGCTTCATTGATAAAAGAGTCCAAATATTTCCGCTGATCAATCATACTTCCAATTGGATTTTAAAATGAATTATTCAGAACTTTCTCAAGTTACGCTTTTCGTGTTTTAATGAGATAATTTCATGTATGATTGATGAACGATAGCCTTGTCTATTATCTATTCATAAAAATTCTGGTGCTATAAAAGCACCCATGATATAGACCAAAAGTATTAGTACAACTATAACTGTTTAAAGAGTATCAACATGAAAATCGCTTTGAGTTTGTTCTGTGTGCTGGCGCTCTTCGGTGCTATTCAGGTAAATAAACCACAAACTATCTACAAATTTAAGAGTACTTCCAAGTGCGGTAAGCGCTGCCTATAATCCATATAACTTTTTGTAACCAATATGCAAACTGCAAATTCACCTATCTCTATTATTATTAATTGTAAATTTCTACACTATTATTAAATAAATATTTTTTCTGCTCCTACAGGCAGAAATGATCCGATTTCCCTATTTATTGTTTACCCTTCCTAATGCAACCACTTCGGAAACGGTTAACAATACGGACGCGAAATCTTTGTGCCTGCAAACTTATCTGCCTTTACTTTCCGACTACTCCGCGCTCTTTACGGCTACTTCTCGTCAGTTAGTCGACTGCCTCAGTGATGGACATGAACAAACCCAGTGCGTACAAAAATACCAACGTACTTTTGCAGACATCGAAGCCAATTCCACAGCTATTTCTGAAAAAATGGCTGAATGCTTGAAGGCAGATTCCACATCTACTTCCAGTTCTAATGCAGCTGTAAAGTCTAATTGATGGAAAATTTTAAAAATGACTATATGTGTAAAAGGTATTAAGAACTAAAAAATTTGTGCTTGTGAGGGTATTTCAATAAAATATAGTTTGGGAAATAATATTATTTTTACGTACAATTTTTGCGCAAATAGCTTAAAACTGTTTTATGGTCGTCTAATTAATTGCCGGTCAACTTTGGTTTTTTCTATGATTTTGTCGACATTTTCCTTAACATCAAAAATGCCTGAACGGTATCAACGAAACCAAAATTGCATCATTTTAACTGTATCACCACCATTAACCTCATTAACATTTTCAGCGACCTGGCTTACATTTTCGCCTTTATCAAAGAAAAACTGTAAACTGTACCAAACTTTCTCTTTCTTGACTTTCATTGTTAACACCCTGTAACTCACAACTGAATGGAATAAAAAAACCCTGCAAAAGAATTTGTTTAGTATAAAATGCCACCGTGACAAGGAGCAAATTTTTTATCAAAAATGTTAGGTTTTTTTTCACCAAGCTAATATTTTATATGCAGTTTCTATTTATGAAATAAACGAAGTAATTTTTCGCCTTCTCTGTTGTTTTAAATATTATCTGAAATGTATGATTAGTTAAAAAGTTCAATCTTTAAAAATGCATTATTTGTTTTTTGTATTCATACAATTGGCCGAAGTTCTGCTCGGATTGGCTTCTACCTCAATTATAAGATGATGTTCGGTCTTTCTTTACTTATTTGTAAGCATAGGCGACTCCAGCTGGTATTTCAGTTGCCGCGAAACCCAACTGTGGTCTTAAATGTTATACATTTTTGTTTCTCCTAGTTTCCTAGTTTCCTTCCCCGTAATTTTGTTCACTTTTTCTTGCTTGTGCTCAAAAGTACCTAAAATTAATTACGGAAATCCACTTCACAATTACGCTTAAGTAAATATTTGGCTCACTGCTTAACAAAAATGGCATAAATATTTACGAAATCTCGTTTTTTTTTGCGTTTGCTAGTCGCCTAATATACTTTTTCCCATTTTGTCAACAACTAACTTCACCTACTTCCTTTATTCTGCCGCTTTTTACTCCTCTGCCATTCAGCTAACGTATAAATGCATTTCCTCTTATTATTTCAACTTCAGACCTAAAGCACAAAATAATCAAATAAAGGACTTAACAAAATTTTTCACAAAAATAGAGCAAATTAAAACAAATGAACAAAAAAAATCGACCGAATTCGAAAACAAGAGCCGCATTAGCCACCGGCTGGCAATGACTAGCAACTGCCGCAGTCACAGTCAAAAAGTACAAATACGTGCGCATAATCTTTACACTGCGCCGGAATGCATTTCTAAAATACCCCAACGTCACGTACGAAAAACTGAGATTTTGAGATTTCGAGATTTTTGAATTTTACATTACGCTCGTACAAAGCAGCCAGGCAGTAGGCTATAAAAATACATGCACAACTATAGCGGAGCAGCTTTACATAAAATCACTGACACACACACGCAAATATACACACACTTTCACATAAGCTCCAATTTACATAAAGTAGCGGAGCTCCAGCTATTGACCAAATCACAACAAGCTGGCTGACCAGTTTGCTAGCAGACACCAGCAGCACTGACTATTGCATTGTTTTTGGTCATCCACCTACTTGTAGTTAGCCTATCCAACTGACTGGCTGTTTGTCTGCTGGGCTGCATGGCTTACCAAAACTTCCGGCTTTCGCATTCAAATTTTGAATGTACACAAGCAGTAATACGCGCCACCCAAATTCGCTCCTGCCAGCGGCAGTTATCCGGTTCAGTGAGGCCGACGACAACGGCGGCGTCGGCATTAAGATAAAAGGCTAACAAATGAAAATACGATGAAAATGGAGAATGCTTAGCACACGAAAAACAGCGAATAAGCAAGGAGAATAAAAAAAACAAAAATAGCTAAATAATATCTAGAAATATGCAAAAACGGAATACAAGTGGAATGAAAATATCAAAACTAAAATTGAAATTGCAAAATGTGAATTAATTAAATATATTAGTTGTGGTGCTCTAAGCCCTTAATGCCTGTAGAGTAACAAAAGAAAACAAAAAATGCATTACAATTAAAATTGAAAACAATTGGGTGTAAATCTGCCACGATTTCTCATCACTTGAAAAATTCACTGCCATATTCTCACATAAAAAATTGAGATGGGTTTTCCAACAAGGGTAGGTTTGTGTTAAAATTCCATAAAACGTGACGTGAGTGAAATTCTAGTGATTTTTATTTATTTTTTTATTTGAGAGCCCTATTGTGTATAAAATTTGGCCTCCAATTTCTAACGAGGTTGTTCAATTACCTGTCGAGGCTTTGCAGGGTGGAATGAATAAGATATGTCCAGTTTCCAATAACTCTGCTCTATTCGAGCTTTGACCTAATTTATGCTGACTTTCAGGGCATCACTCAACTGGGACTTATTACAAAAACCTACGACTTTAAAAGACCCAGTCGGGTGAGGTAAATCACTTTGTATTGGTGGACAGTTAACGTCACCTCCGTAAGCGAGAACCACAACTTGAAATTTTCCATGAAGAATATCAATTGGGGAGTTCACTGTGTGACTTGTAGCACCATTCTGTTGATGCCGCATATAGTCCGTCTTAATAGCAATTTGAGCCAAATTAAATTAATTTTCATCGATCTGTAGCGGTTGACGTTGTCGGTGATGACCTCAATATTATCAGACGACAGTACGAAGTACTATTCATGTTATCTGGCGATTTTGATAAGCTTCGTTTGTGTTAAAGCAATCCGATATAGAGCAAGTTTGCTATTAAAGATAGACTTCATCTAAAAATTGGCAAAAATTGGAGTGCTCTTCCAAAAGATCCGTAGCACTGTCAATAAACAACTTACACGGAGTGCCTCCTATTTGGGGAGTACGCCTTGATGTTGTTCCACAAATGGAGGGACCTACAGCCTCAAGCCGACTCCAAACTGCAGATATTTTTTATGAGGAGCTTTTTCATTTCAGAAATACACTCGGAGATTTTCCATAGCCTGCAGAGGGACGACCGCTATTAGAAAAATGTTTTTCTTAATTTCGGTGTTTCATGCATGGAGACTCGAACCTACTCACTCCCGAATGGTGAATAGCGTGACGCGGCAACTTATTCGGCTACACCGGTCGCCTCTACCACTTTTAGTTCGTATTCCTATGACTTCTTTTCATATAACGCACCTCAATTTTTTTATAAAAATATAGTTCGTACAACAAAAACCATGTAACTCAAAGATCCAAACTTAAAACGAAAAATTTCTAAATTTTTTAAAAAGAATGTTTAAAAAGATTTGTAAAAGTAATTTAAGAAAATTTTGTAGATATGTACGTTTTATATCCCATTGAATTTCTGTATAACAAAATTGAAATTTTACGTAAATAACGTTGATTATTAACAATTTTTTTTGGTAGAGGTGTCTCCCTTTTTCTTCCTCGAACTTTTTTTTATGAACGAAGAAGTTTTCTTGTACGAACTAATGGCGTAGGAGCAGGAGTACTGGAGCCTAGAGCACACAAATTCCTAACACTAAGTATACATACCATAATTTTCCATGCGCAGCTCTTCGCCATAATGGAAACAGTGGAAATCATATCCAAAAGAAGGTTGGAGAAAATAAAAAGTTAAATACTTTTGGACGGCCAATCGGTTCTAAAGGCTTTGAATAGCTTCACATTCAAGTAAAAAGTCCTAATTGAAGTAACAATGCACTCAACCAACTGGCCAGGACATGAGGGGCACGAAGGAAACGAGAAGACAGACTTTTATGCTAAGAAAGAGGTCAACCACATTTTTTGGCTTTAACAAAAATAATATAAAACAAAAAACCAAAAAATGGATCCAAACAAATCAAGGAACGGCATAAGCGGCCTTAATCACTCCAGAAAGTTTTTGAACTTCAATGCCAACAGAGCATAATCTGCTCTAACCCTAGATAAAAATTGCCTCAGATTACTTTATGAAGCACTTACAGGTCACTTTGCCTGTAGTAAACATTTTAACCCCATAGGGTTATCTAGTACAAGACCATGCAGGTTCTGCTGTGATGAAGAGGAGTCTATGGAACACTTAATCACCAACTATGAGGCATTAAGCCACAGGTGACACAAACCCTGGGCTCGAACCTACTAGAGGAGGAAGACCTACAAAACTTAATGTATATCCCAAGTGCAATTTTTGAAAACCATTTTCTCGAAAACAAAAGCCAATCTGACCAAATAGACTTTAGGAAGAATAAGTAGATGAAGCAATTAGCAGTTTGACTACGCAATGCGTGAGTTACAAAAACAAATTGACTCTTAACATAAAAAAATGTATTATGATAACTTAGAATCTAGCAACTCCGGATAATATATATGTAGCACTAGAAACGAGAAATAAACATTTGGAAAAAAAAACCAGCCATGGGTAAAGTTAGAAAAAGAATAAGTTACACACCTTTTACAAATCCTCTGAAAAATCTTCAAACAACTTTTCTACAAGCGCAAGGCAAAAGTTGTGGAAGAAACTTCCATCGCTGCACCTCGTATTGCTCAACACTCTGGGAGTATATACTTTTGATTGCACTAGAAGGTGCTCTATAATTGACCCAACATTTGCCGCTTGTATTACAGTGAATTGCACAAATTGGAATTTTGGCAAGTCAATTTATACTCATAGCGCTCATTTGGCCATTGTAGTGGACGTACACACAGTAATGAGACAGTCAAGAAAAGATAGAAGCAAAACGATTTTAAGGGAGTGACATTTGGACAAGTGTAGACAGGCGCATACATTTTTCGGAAATCAGCAGAGCAGATGGCAGACAAAATAGCCGTGCAGTTAGAAGGAGCTTTCGACGCGGCATCGTCGGTTTAAATACGGGAGAAACCGAAAGCCAGCATATTAGTGCACTAACGAAATAGCCAAACTTGGTTAGGACAGCAAATCTGCTCGAAGGAAGGCTCAAAGGGTGCGAGACCGTCCAAGCTACGACGAACTGCAGGCGAAATATTTGCAAAACGCACAAAACCGCAGTCCAAAAAAAGCAAGCTCCCCAGAAAGCCGACAATGAGTCTTGGGGATTAGCTTGCATGATAGTTATGAGCAAAATTAAACAACCAAGAGCACTGCTGCCAACCTGCCTGGTTCTAATAGAACAAATCGTTTCAGTTCTGTTTCCCCACAGCAAAGCAGGGACTCACGAAATGGTTTAATCTTAGAAGTTACAAAAGGTTTCACACGTGACAGAGGAAGACGGATAAAAGACAGCGCCTGGGCCTAACGGAATTCCCAATATAGCGTTAAACGAACAAAACCATCAACTTCGACCGTTTTTTCGGACCTATATACAGAGTGTCTTACCGAGAGAAAGCTCCCTGAAATGAAACGTCTGGTTCTCCTGGTTAAACCTGGTAAGCAACCCGACCTGCATTTGTCATACAGACCCTGTGTATGCTAGATACAGTGGGGAAGGTACTCTAACGCATTATGTGCGATCGACTATATGAGCATCTAGAAGATCCAACAGGTGTCTCTGACAACTAATTCGGCATCCGGAAAGCAAGATCTACGGTACGATGTCTCCTTTACATTAGAACCACCTGTGAATACAATTGCAGAAATTGGGGTTATCGATGGCGTAAAGCCTTCATTGGTTGACAGAAGAGGAACCTCGACGCAGTTGTTGGGTTTTCAGACGTAAACGCGGCTCTACCCAGATTTTAGGTATACCTTTGTGGTCCCGAGTTGGGAGGGTTGTTATTATATTAGGCGGAGTTTGCTCTACATACCATTGGTGTGACGGCACCCTTGACATTTTGTTTTAAGCCTCCTTCACAAAAAAAGAAGAAATCCATGACTGAGTTATCAATTTCGTATAAAATAAATTAAAAAATACTTACGTAACGCAGGTCCAAATGTTCAACATTTTTATTTTATATGGAAGGAAACACCCAACACCGTAGACAAAACCAAAAATTGCAAATATTAACACTATTTTAAAGCCACTTTAAACTTGAACTTTGCTATACCAAAATACACTGCGCCATAAGATCGTACACTTAAAATGTTTTCAAAAATTTTGATTAAAAAATGAAATTTTGATAAAAACTATATTATTTTTATAATTTGTTTAAAGATGCCAACTTTTTTTTATAACGCTTCTGTAAAAGAATTAACTATACTTCTATGAAAAAAATAATTAAGATTAAATAAGAAATAAATAAGTTTTCAAAACTTTTCACTACGTCTATCTAGTGTATGAAGAATAATTATCTACTTATTGTTTTCTTATTCTAATTTTAATGCTTATTTTTAGTGCTTTAGAAAAAAAACGTTTTCTAACTAATTAAAGCAAATGTAGTAGAGGAACCTATCATCCAAGAAGCCTTAATTGGTTTTCATACCAAATATTTCCTCAGCTACAGTTTATCAAAATTATCTCTTTTTATTTGCACGCCGCACGTAATTTGCTTTCAATATTGGCCAGCAAAAACAAAAATTCTACATATTTGCTATCCACAAATTATGCAATTATCCTTGTACCAAAAGCTCAAAATAAGCCCAATGTCTTAATGTCATTATGGTAAACCATAATATTTATAAGTTCCCACTAAAGAGTGAAGGAGAAAATGCCAACAAATAATAAATACTTATTTACGAAATACTCATATCACCATTTATGCGCATATGTACATTAGGGTGGCCAAGTAGAAAAACGATTGCAATGGCCTGTCTTATGAAGTGTGTTATTGACGGTATTGGAAATTGACTGCGAATATTCATTAAATATTTCCAGGGGAAACCAGATTATAATATTATCGTGACACCCGGTTCTATGAGAAGAAACACTCAAAAACCACTGTGCAACAAGAGAAGCCGGCCCGAACTTTATTAACATATTCGAAGAGTACATTTATCCTTCAATAAAATACTTGATGGATTAATTTTGCAAAGCTATATTAGTTTTTTTTTCTTACCCCTTACTATATTTTTCATGTTCGTCCTACGTTGCTTTCAAAAAAGTGGGCACAGGACTGCCATAAGTGTCGGAATGAAATGAAATATTAAGGCAAACACTGTAAAATTTCTGGTAGAATACTTTCGGAGAATATTTTATCTTATTAAATCGTACTTGGAAGGGCTCTTGTGATCCTTAATTCAATAAACTCCCACAAAAAAACTTGAAAAGTCGTTAGAGAACTAAACCATTATAGATAATTACTCCTGGGAAAATATTGACAGATGTCTTTTCAGGCATAACCCAAAGTTCACTAAAAAAATTAATAGAACAAATCTGTGTCCAGAAGAAATTACAGCCAAACTCAGTTATAACAATTTTTTTTTCTTCTTTTTTATTTCTTGCTGTCGAAATGAGCCTAAATTCTGTATCATAACTCTAATCGCTAAAGTAGACCAATATACTATAATCTTAATACAGTAAATGACAGGTACCAAACTCTGCTATGTGCCAGGATAAAGTGGAAATCGTCATCATCTCCAATGTAACCGTGTTGAATTATGCTGAAATTCGAGTAGCTGCTTTTTACAGCCATCATTAGTTGCCAAATGTGTTGAAAATATAGGTGGTAGCAAGCCTCGTTTTCTAAAAGCAATTTCTTTTCCATTGCCATATGCACCTACCTTAGTAATATCTTCACAATAATTTTTAACGAGATGTGACCTGTAGCTTCAAAGTTATGACTAGGGCTTTTAGGTACTCGTATAAAGGTGACGCCCCATAAAACGAATTAATTTTTATTTGACTTAGTTGTGTCTCTGCATCAATTTCCACTGCTCAAAACCTAAATTATTAACTGCAAAAGCAAGATTTAAACTTTAGTGCTTGCCTTTCCTATGTATTTTATATGGATAAGCAAAATATTCTGTGCGGTACGACTTAAAATTAACCCACGAAGTATATTATAGTATCTGCCATTGCTGCAGAATGGTATGTAGGTATTTCAAAATATTTGGTCAGGTCACCCTAATATACATACAGTAAGTGTCACTTCAAATCATACAGCTCTTGTTGGGCAAATCTTCAAGGCTGGTTGTTTTTTTTTTCGTATATATCTCAGCAGGCATACCATAGGTTACAGCTTCAAATTTTAAAACACCCCTGAAATATACTACAAAATCGCAAAGTTAAAAGCTAAAAAGTCATATCTGCAAAACTGTTAATGCATACTAATAGTAGCTTCGTGAATTCTCCACCATTTTATACAAGAATTGCATGGGCTATAGAGCTGCTTACCAAAAAAATTAAATAACTGCTATTAAAATTTTGTTAAGTTTTTAGAAACTCTTATAAATTTTTATTTACTTTTTAAAGGGCTTGAAACTACGATTCATACAGTTTCTCGCAAAATATGAAAGAGATTTGCCAAATAAGTTGCAAAAACAAATTTACAAAACTAAATTTAAATTCTAAAAAATTCGTGGATTTCCAAAAAAATTTTATTACAACTTTAGAAATTTTTATGAACTCTTGTAAATTTTTTTAGTTTTCTAAAGACTACGATTTATACAGTTTTTCTCACAATATGAACTAAATTTTTCTATTAAATTACAGGAAAAAATGCTACAAAAATCAAAACTAAATTTTAGAAATTTCAAAAAAGTTGTATTCAAACATCTGAAATTTCAATGAAATTTTGCAATTTTTTTTTAATTTTTGAGGCCAGTGGCTACGATTTATAAAGTATTTCTCAGAACATGAATTCATCTTGCAAAATAAACTATACAAAAATCGAAATTAAATTGTGCAAGATTCGCCGATTTCAGAAAAGTGTAAAAAATGTTATAAAATTTTTTTAAATCTTTATGAACTTTTGTAAATTTTATTATAAGGCTTTTTAAAGGCTTACACCTATGATTTATACTGCTTTTCTCAGAATATGAACTAACTTTGCATAATAAATTTCAAAAAAAACTTTTCCAAAACTCGAAACTAAGTTTTTAAAAATTCGTCGATTTCAAAAGACTCTAAAAAAGGTAATTAAAATGTTTGAATTTATTATGAACTTTTGTATTTTTTGAAGTTTTTGAAGAGCTTGCAACTATGAATACAAAAAAAAAAATATTTAATTTCATTGAGTTTTCATTTAGGTTAGGTTAGGTAGCCTGGTTGGCAACAAGCCACGCATAGACCTCTTAGTCCCTAGTGATACCAGATGGAGACCGACCTCTATGAATGCAGAGAGTAGACATCATGTAGGATGCCAGCGCTTTTGGCGAATCAAAGCAGCGCTGGGAAATCCGCTTTTGAGACGTCCTCCAGACCCTCAAACAATGGGGCTCCCAGGCATTTTAAACGCGTTTTTGATAATGCCGGACACACGCACAGAAGGTGTTCTAAAGTTTCCTCAACATCCCCTCTGCATTTTCTGCATTTGTCCGTGTTAGCAATCCCTATCTTTTACGCATATGCAGCCAATAGATGATTACCTGTTTGCATACCTATGATAGTTCTGCAGTCCTTTCGCGAGAGCATAAGTACGAATTGAGTCAGTTTTTTGTCGTTAGCTCTGTACATGACTTTTGCTGTTTTGCATGTGGTCAGATTAGTTCACTTAGCTTCCACTCGCCTTTTCATGTGGTCGTCCATTTCGTTGTATATTGTGTTTAGCGGTTTTGGTATGTCGTTCTCTTGTTCAAATGGTAGTCTCATAGCACTTTTTGCTATCTCATTTACTATTTCGTTCCCCATAATGCCTTTGTGACCAGCTACCCAGTAGATATGCAGCTTATTGTTTGTGGCTAGTCTTTCTAAGAGCTCCCTGAGTTTTCATTTATTTTACATAAATTTCGCCCAAGTTTATATGAAAATTCCGGAACTGATTAAAATTGTTTTTGTTAGCATATGAATTTCATTTTTATAACCAATTACCAAACAATAAATGTTAAAAAAATTAAAATCTGATGCATACTTTTGAAATTTCGTCACTTTTAGATAGTTTTTTAAGCAGTCCAGGACTAGTATTTGTACCATGTTTTGGGATTTTATAATTAATTAAAATAGTAATTGGTGCTTACACCCTTCGTTGGGTGTGCCCAAACTAGTCGTCGTGCTCGCAATTTGCGTTTTGATATATTTCCACAAAAGGGGGGATCTACATTTTTATGCTCCCTCCAAATGGCAGATGATTTTTCAAGAGGATAATTTTCATGGAAAATTATAGAACATATTCACACCATCAACCTTAAAAAATTAATATCAATTTTACAAAAAAAAAAAAAAAACGTAACTCAGTTTTTTTTGTTATTTCAATAGTTTTCGTAAATTTTTTAAAAGCTTTGTTTTTTAAATGGAAGACTATGATTCACTTTTAGAATATGAATAATTAGAAAATAAAATTTTAAAAACTGCAAAATCTGATTTAAATTTTTTATAACTTTTGGCGATTTTTCGTGACTATTTCAAAGAGATATGTTAGGATATGTGTTTATAAATAATTTATAAAAATGCATATATGACAAAAAAGAGTTTTACGATTTTAGGTGGTATACACTGTACATATAAAAGTGTATATATGTATAAAATCACACATACATTTGCACAATTACAGCGCTTTATTAAATTATTACTGCCGTCCATTAAATGCCAGCAGCAATAAAAATACTATATGTTTAACTTTGTAGCATACAACTTATGTGTGTATGGATGTACTTATGTATGTGTGTATATATATTGATGTCTGTATTTATGTATGTATGTATGAATAAGCATATGTGTGCACATATGAGAAGCAAAGTTAGGAAAATAGCTAAATCAATGTCTAAAATATATGTGTACGTATGACTAGCCCTATGTCTACGTCTATGTTAAGTAAAATTTAGTTGTTAAGATTGTAAAGATGAAAACATCCAACTTACATTAGCGCCTGAGGACGGAAGGACACAAAATACAATAAGACGGAGAGGAGAATCAAAACAAATTAAGGCAAATCGACAAACCCCTCAAATATAGTGATATAAATATATACTCATAAATATATACTAATACAGAGACGCATATAGATGCACATATCTATATTTTTACTTGGCGTATGCTGGGTATGGCAAGCGCCTGAGAATTGTCGTTTATTATCCTATCGACTGGCTAACTGACTGGTCAACTTAACAGTCGCATTAAGAAGACAATAAAGTTTATGTGCGACGCAAATCTCACGGTAAATGATAGCAAGAAAGTTGTGTTATGTTTTTTTTTTGTCTAACCACACTGATTTTGCGAATGAGCCAAGAAGTTGCGTATACGCACTGTGAAACATGTAGAGATTCAACCCAAACATCCCTTGATATGATAAGGAAAATAGGTGTTTGTAAATTTTCCGCAGAAAGTCAATGTAGTAGAAGATATAAAACAAAACAATACATGCGAATAAAGTGGAATACTTGCAGATTTGTTGGTATTGGTGTCGCATTATTTTCGAAGCATTTAGTTCAAATGGCGACACAGTTATGCGTTCGAACAAAATTTTTTTTTGTGCTTTTTGATACGCTTGAGCTTTTGGATAACAAAGAAATAAAAGCAAAAAAATCATGTTTTTTCTACTTTTAATTGTCACAAAAAAGTGGTATTTGCGAGATTTATAAGGGATACTACTGTAGACTACAAACTATTGCGCGATATCTTATTTATTTATAGGAACATTAAGATAAACATATGTATGTATTTAAAGTACTGCGAATAATTCGAAACTGATCATCTTTGTTACCTTTTAAAGTACGTTCCTCAACATAAAAAGCATAGATTTTTTTATAACCCACTGTAAAAAAATTGTATTCCTGCAAATGATAATTTCACCGAAGGAAAGCTTTTGTTCAATTAAAGGTTTCCGTTCATAAAAGAACAGAAATTATTATGGTGTATCCTACTAATAATTATAAACTGAAGTAAAAGATGAACACAGTAACGTTGAAGTTTTTTTTTCTGAAATAATTAGTTGGAATTTGCCTTATGCTGCTAGTCATTCTTTCAGAAAATTGTGTTAACATTACACCTTTTGAACATAGTTGGGTGAGTTTCACGTATCATACTACGAGGAAAAGAATTGAAAGAAATCGAAGATCAAGAAATATGACCTTAGAAACTGTGCTAAAAATGCTAACAAATTTGCTCCCAAAATGAATAGTATGTTGTTAAAAACTCAATAGACTTACATAAGTGGCAAAACTATGACAGAACAAGCGTAAAGCGCATATTTGTAAAGCTTCTGTAACTGCAAAACGTACTGGGTACAATGAAGTGTCCTTCAGTGGAAATGATGATCTTCAGCAATGAGAAAAAGAATACATTTGTATGGCCCAGCTGGATATCGTTACTACTGCGGAAAGAAAAGCAAACTAAGAGGGTTTGGTATGACTGTGCAGCATTAAGAAAAAGACATTAATGGGCACAATAATGAATAATGAATAATGAATAATGAACAATGAACAATGAATAATGAATAATGAATAATGAATAATGAATAATGAATAATGAATAATGAATAATGAATAATGAATAATGAATAATGAATAATGAATAATGAATAATGAATAATGAATAATGAATAATGAATAATGAATAATGAATAATGAATAATGAATAATGAATAATGAATAATGAATAATGAATAATGAATAATGAATAATGAATAATGAATAATGAATAATGAATAATGAATAATGAATAATGAATAATGAATAATGAATAATGAATAATGAATAATGAATAATGAATAATGAATAATGAATAATGAATAATGAATAATGAATAATGAATAATGAATAATGAATAATGAATAATGAATAATGAATAATGAATAATGAATAATGAATAATGAATAATGAATAATGAATAATGAATAATGAATAATGAATAATGAATAATGAATAATGAATAATGAATAATGAATAATGAATAATGAATAATGAATAATGAATAATGAATAATGAATAATGAATAATGAATAATGAATAATGAATAATGAATAATGAATAATGAATAATGAATAATGAATAATGAATAATGAATAATGAATAATGAATAATGAATAATGAATAATGAATAATGAATAATGAATAATGAATAATGAATAATGAATAATGAATAATGAATAATGAATAATGAATAATGAATAATGAATAATGAATAATGAATAATGAATAATGAATAATGAATAATGAATAATGAATAATGAATAATGAATAATGAATAATGAATAATGAATAATGAATAATTGAATAATGAATAATGTATAATGAATAATGAATAATGGTAACACAAATGGCATATCAAATGTGTTCATTATTTACTTGAAGGTTTGACATTTACGAAATGGGACGATTTACACTTGAACAAAATTGGGAAATATTGAAAACCTATTTCCAAAGTGGTGAGTCTTCTTCTTCTTTTCTGATTTTCACATCGGTGGCTACGTCAATAAGCAAAATTGTCGGATTTGGGGCTCAGAAAATCCACACGTTACTGTAGAGAAGCAAATGCATCCACAACGAGTCACTGTTTGGTGCGGTTTTTGGTCTGGCGGCATCATCGGGCCATTTTTTTCGAAAATGAGCAAGGAGCCGCGGTTACGGTAAATGGCGAACGTTACCGTGACATGCTCAACGAGTTGTTTCAAAAAATTGAAGAGGATGACATGAACGAAATTTGGTTTCAACAGGACGGTGCAACTTGTCACACAGCCAAAGTAACACTCGAACTTTTGGCTACCGTTTTTGAAAACCGAATAATCAGCCGAAATTCCGATATCAATTGGCCATCTCGGAGCTGTGATTTAAGCCCGTTGGACTATTTTATGTGAGGAGCCGTTAAGGGCAAATGCTATGCGAAGGATCCAGAGACGATTGATGCTTTAAAACACGAAATCGAAGTTGCCATTCATGAGATTGGAGTGATCGAATGGCCACCTGTAAGGCCAGTCGTGGCAGTTATTTGAGCGATATTATTTTTCATTCATAAATGGCAATGTTCAATCTTCAAAATAAAAAAAAATTTGAAAAAATATTGATTTTTTTTTTTATAGCCGATTCAAAAAGCAAATACATTGCCCATCCTATAGGAAAAAATTCAGAACTTTCGCTTTTTTGCTTTCATGTGCTGTGATATAACAATGTAATAATCCTCGTACACATTATTCAGAAAACGAGCTTGCCACCCACTTCAGCAAATTTCAATAAAGCTCAACATACTAACTACTACATTTCTAACTACTTATACATAGTTGTTATTAGTGAGTCAACAAAAGAGTTTTGAAGATATATCTTTATAAATGCGGTTCAAAGTGTCAGTACACATAACTTACTCCAGCATTATTATGATAAACTACACAAAAATGCGCAAAGGCCAACAAAGTTCAAACTCTATTATTGCTTGTTTCTCAGCTCCTACAGGACGTGGATGTAAAAAGTTGAAGAAAACGAACTACGAAAAATCGGCTTTTAAGGGTATTTCATGGCTTTTGTTGCGATATACGAGTATCTACTTAGCGCAATTTATTTATGAATTTATTGTTCACATTGACATAAAATGGTAAAATTGCATGTAGTACAAACATACAGAAATATTCTATCGCAAATGTGTAAAGGGCAAATGTATATGTATGAGAAATTAGATCCATATATATCAACATCTACTTTTGTTAGTAATAAATTTTTAGCGCAGCGTCCGACATTTGTAATTTGAGTGCAATTTTTTCTAGTTCGCGTGGTAGCTAAGCATTCGCACATAAAAGTATGTACATACATATGAAAAAGCTCCTCATAAAAAACCATCTGCAGTTCGGAGGCGGCGTTAAATTGTAGGCTCCTTCATTTGTGGAAAACCATCAAGACGTACGCCACAAATATGAGGAGGGTCTCGGCTAAATACACAATAAAGGGTGTAAGCGCCTATTACGTATAAATATGTACATGTATATATAGGTATATTTGACATAGGTACACATATATTTTTACATCATTTTCCTTTCCTTTTTTTTTTTGTGGGATAAACTGGGCAGTCTGGAGTTGCTCACTTGCTCACATGAGTTTGCCACCATCGAACGTGCTAATGTGTCATCAATTTGAATTATCGAGCAAATGTGGCTACTTAAATGCATGCCACAAGCTTGCTACATATGAGAGTAAATACATATATACATACATACATAAGCACGAGTAAAATTACTATAACACTTAAGCACATTTAGTAAATTAGAATGAGCTTACATACCTCCCTCCTCCATTCGAAAAAAGGCCGAACTTTCACAGCTACTTATAGCATTCACTATATATCAGAAACTTATTCAGAAGTTTTGGCAATTTATTCCTTTCTTATTTTATTGCAGTAATTTTTTCATGAAAACGTAGTTAAATCTCTTGCAAAAACGATTTCAATACAAATTTCCAACTTTGTGCAAATGCAAGAAATTTATAAAGACTTCACACTTTTTTATCAGATTTTTTATTTTATTTTATTTTTTCATAACACTCCTCAAGTATATAGTTGATTTCTTACTCTTTTTGTTTATTGAAACTGGTAAGTCTTTTCTCCCACAAAAAAACTCGAGCACGAAAAATGCATCAGATCGCCAGAAAAAATGGAACAAAAATTGTCAAACATCACTGCGAATTTTAAACTGCTTAAAACATGCGCTTTATTATGCTAAAATTAGATGGGCTATATAACTGCATACTCAAAAGTTCTCAAAAAATTGAGAATTTTAACGGCGAAATTTCGATTTAAATTTATTTTTTTAATTTGTATAAAGTTTGAAACTTGAATTTGTATAGTTCTTTGAGGAGAACAGACTATATTTTCATGAAAATGTATATTAAAATTAATTAAGAAACAAATAAATTGTCAATAAGTCCTAATGCTATAGTAAACGAAGTGTATGAGGATGTTGAGCGCTTAAACGAAAACAAAACACAAAAAGATTCCCAATCAAGATTGATGACATTTTTAGGATCTTACCATAAGCCATAAACGACTATCAACCTACAGGCCTTCAGCTGGTAGTGCCAGAAATTGTAATTAATATACTTTTTAAATAATCAAAACCGATTTTTTGGTCATTAGCCACCTTTTCCAGACGCGGCCGCATATTCGCCTTCTGCTTCAATATACAATATCTCACTCTCTCTGAGATTAGTAGTAAAAAAGTTCTCTATCTACATATTTTCTGAAAATTGTATTTAGCAGCTTGCGTAGGTTCGTTCATTGCTTGAAATATTCCTTACACATCCAAAGGAAGTTTTGAGAATAGATATTAAACACAGAGTGCCAAATCAGATGAAGTGATAATGTTTGTTGTTTTCATTTTAAAAATTCACTCAAAACTTTTGATCTATGAGATGGGGCATTATCGCGCAAAAGTGAACAGCTATCAAGTTCTCGATATTCAGCTCGAATGCAATGTATTCCTGCCACAGTTATTCCAAAAAACGCAAATGAAAATTTTCAGTTAATATTTGGTCTTGCAAAAGAAATCAAATCAGAATCGTAAAAATAAACAATCATCACATTCTTTTTTGATCTATCGTTATGACGTTTTGATTTTATTCCAGTGACCTCCATTCAGCTCTAAAAAGAGAGAAGAAGCTGACCTTTACTTTATGTAAAGGGTTTTCCAATAACAGGCGTTATTTTGAATAGCTCGCTATTTCGGTAGATGTCACTTTTGAAGCTGTCATTTTTTGATATGAAACAACGCATTGCAATTATTAAAATTCACTATAACAATGGTGAAAATTTGGCAGAGACGGTTCATGAAAATCGAACATTTTTCGGACATCGTGAGGCACCTTGTCGGACCGCAATACAAAAATTGGTAAAATTCGAGCTGTTGAGACAAGTTAGTGATGCGAAGAATAAAACCCGTGCACGTCGCTCAAGAAGAGCCGAAACTATTGCTGTTGTAGCCGAAAGTGTTGAAGAAAACCCAGGTTTGTACATTCCTCGTCGTTCCTTGGAATTAGGTATTCCACAAACGTCATTACACCGTATTTTGCATAAATATTTGGGCTTAAGGCTCAAGATCATCAACAACTTCGTGTCTTTGCTGATTGGGTCCTTGAAATGCTTGAAAATGATCCGGAATTCCATCGAAAAATCATCTTGAGTGATGAGGCCCATTTCCACCTCGGTGCAAAGCTTGTCTATCCTCAACGTGTGACTGTTTGGTGCGGTTTATGGTCCGGCGGAATCATTGGACATTACCTTTTCGAAAATGAAGCTGGAGCAACAGTTACGGTGAATGGATTGTGCTATCGAGAGATGATTAACGATTTTGTATGGCAGCATACAAAGTCTCATATATTCATTTTTTTCGCTGAACTAAGCGCTATTACGCGGCCGCCGTAGCCGAATAGGTCGGTGCGCGACTACCATTCGCAATTCACAGAGAGAACGTAGGTTCGAATCTCGGTGAAACACCAAAATTAAGAAAAACATTTTTCTAATAGCGATCGCCCCTCGGCAGGCAATGGCAAACCTCCGAGTGTATTTTTGCCATGAAAAAGCTCCTTATAAAAATGTCTGCCGTTCGGAGTCGGCTTAAAACTGTAGGTCCCTCCATTTGTGGAACAAGATCAAGACGCACACCACAAATAGGAGGAGGAGCTTGGCCAAACACCCAAAAAGAGTGTACATGCCAATTATATTTATATAATTTAAGACCCTCAACTTAAGCCGGCCTTAGGTATGCCAAAATGATAATTATTTAAAAAGTAGGAAGTGATGCTTGAACAATTTCTGTTTCTAATGTACACACAGATGTTTGATATTTGTTGTCTGTACTTACACTGCCATTATTCATTAAACCTTTTATTTACAATCTAAAAACTGTAAAAATTGTATAAAAAATAAGAGTAAACATAAAAAGAAAATTCAAACAAATTATACAAATAGCAAAATAATGCATTTTCATTTGAGTGCAAATTAAATTATAAAAAATATTTAAAAAATATACGTTCTAATGAATAAGGAAAGTCATTTGTAACCTTTTATAATATCAAAAGCTAGCGAAAGCATTCATTAGATGGCGAAAATGCACAACACTCTCAGGGAAAAAATTAGCAATTGTTGAGCCCTTTTAAACACACACCCTATTATAGAAAAATGAATGAGCTATAAAGCCGCATACCGAATTTTTTTTTCTTTTAATTCTTGAAAAAATTTTAAAATTTTGTTGAAAATTGGTCGAATTTTTACAAATTTTTTACATTGTTTCAAATTTTAATTCACATGGCTTTTACTCCGGAATGAACTACACTTTCATCAAAAAAATATTTAAATTAAAATATAATAATTTTTCAACGGGGTAAGTTTGGAAGTAAGGTGATTTTTAACAATATTATTATATCCGATTGAAGTAAGACATCATTTAGATAACTTGGTATAGTAACAAACATTTTCGGAAAACATTTTAGCTAAAAGTTGATTTTTCATGCTTATAATGCTCCTTGAATCGGAATCCACGGAGTGATAGTTATACCCACACATTTTCGGTGAACGCTATATCTTTACATACATTTTCTAAATATCATAGTTCATATTTTCCTAACAAAAACACTTTTTTTCTAAGGGCACCACTGGAGTTAAACCACCAATGCACCTGAAACATAATATTATTTCAGTTATATTCAGTCGCCAAATATGGCTGAATAAAAATAAAACCCAAAAGAAGAAATAACTAACTAACCCTGTAATTATAAAAAGTCATTTTTTTTAATATGGAGTATATAAGCAGCCATTCCTGTATAGAAGCATATCTAGTCTACACTTTACCATTCGCCAACACTTAATGAGCTATTGCTCTTTCCCTTTACGTTTTATTTTAGGTTTACATATAACTGGTTTTTATTTCTGTAGCCTACAGAATTTTCTTTTTTATCTATTCCTGCTCGTTTCTAATACAAATTATTTCTCTTCAATGAGCTGGACGCCGCCGCCCCTCTTTATACTCATCGCCTATTGACTTTTTTACTTTTCACTCAAGTACACAAAAAAATTGATTTTGCCTCCGTTTTTTTTTTTTATTTTTACTTTATCATTCTCTGCGTCAGTAGTTTTAATTTGAATTTATGATCTGACTTTTCTTTTTTCAATATTTTTTTATTAGTAGTCGCCATTTTCTTCTGGGAATTTTTTTTTATTTGGTTTCTATTTCTTTGTGCAGCCAATTTAATTCAATTTAAGTTGCATGCGAAAATTGTTATGGCAGACGAACAAAAATTGCCACTACATTTTCCATGGAACATTTTTGATATCTTAAACTTGCAATCATTAAATGCTAAAGCTTTCCTACGAATTGGACGGCCTTGAGTGAACAGAAATTGGATATTCGAGTGACCCAGTGGCGGTTGTACCCACAGAAAACGTCGAAAAATTAATATTGGCCAATCGAGGCATTAAAACATGCAACTACAGATTATCCAAGATTTAATTGGAGACATTTAGACGAACTCTTACGCACTGCATGAGCGCTAAACATCTTATCGGAAGGTTTATAATTTTTCCAAAATTGAAACATGAGTTTGACCATTTTTTTATAAAAAACTTTTTTAGACAAATGAATTTCGTACATTTTTTAATAATAGTTAGAACTGTGCTAAGTAATTCCTTAAAACTGCATAGTTGGTGTTGGGTCACCCCAATGGCATTCGCAACGAATATTAAAATACTCAAATATTGACTCATAATGTAAACTGAAACAGTATATGACATTTGTGAGTTATACACTTTAAGATTTATCAGCACTTGTTTTTATGTGAAATAAGTAGGCGTTGATTTTCTGTAGAAATAAGAAGGCTCTGTTTTTCTGTAGAAATAAGTAGGCTTGGATTGAAATATTTTTTTGTATATAAAGGGAAACATTTTTGTAAATGGTTCGTCAAAATTGTAAATCGTAATTTGAAGTGAATAAATTAACTGATATTTTTTGTCGTCGTTTAGTCTGTAGCTGCAGTATTTTGGTTTTCTTAAGGTTGGCTTGTACTCATTTCGCCTCAGGCTACAGGATTTTATCGTCATTACGTCGCAAACAACAAGATTTTGGTTCAACAGCAGGATTGTGGCTTCCTTACCGCAGAATTGTCGCTGCTCTGGGGTGTACAACCAATTACCTAAGTTTTGTGCTGCCTTGGAAACTAATCCTCGGTTCAATAGTGGGATTCCCACATCGTTTTGGCTTATATTGGAATAGGTACAACGAACCAGTACAGGGTTGCCGGGAGCATTCTCCTACATGCTTATTTATTATTTAAGTAATTTTTAATTAATTTGGTTACATGACGTGATGCCCAAAACTTAACCGCTTTCCTGATATTCAAGTTGTGAGATTATTTAAAAAATAATAATTTTTTCCAGCTTGTGTATCTATTAATGTTAGTACCATGATTGGATTTTTTCTCTCTCGTTATATGTATACCCTTATGTCATGAATGGCTGCTTGACAAAGTTTTGAATTGACGATTATTCGCGAAGTGTTTCCTATTTTACATCATTGCAGAAATGTTGTGTGGAAACTATTCTGCACCCTATTTCAAAAACTGGTTTGTCTAGGATGGCTTTTCCAGCAACCCTGTATAAAGCGTGAAGATTTTTGAATAATTTTTATTTATATATACAGGGTGGGCCATATAGCGTTTGCTTTTTGAACCACCTATTTTTTTGAGAATGGTAACACAAATGACATGTCAAATGTATTCATAATTTTCTCAAAGGTTTGATATTTACGAAATGGGACGCTATACGCTTGAAAAAAATTGGGAAGTATTGAAAACCGATTTCCAAAGTGGTGAGTCTTCTTCTTCTTTTCTGATTTTCACATCGGTGGCTACGTCAATAAGCAAAATTGTCGGATTTGGGGCTCAGAAAATCCTCACGTTACTGTAGAGAAGCAAATGCATCCACAACGAGTCACTGTTTGGTGCGGTTTTTGGTCTGGCGGCATCATCGGGCCATTTTTTTTTTCGAAAATGAGCGAGGAGCCGCGGTTACAGTAAATGGCGAGCGTTACCGTGACACGCTCAACGAATTGTTTCAAAAAATTGAAGAGGATGACATGGACGACATTTGGTTTCAACAGGACCGTGCAACTTGTCACACTGCCAAAGTTATACTCGAACTTTTGGCTACCGTTTTTGAAAACCGAATAATCAGCCGAAATTCCGATATCAATTGGCCGCTTCGAACTGTGATTTAAGCCCGTTGTGGGGAGCCGTTAAGGACAAATGCTATGCGAACCATCCAGAGACGATTGATGCTTTAAAACACGAAATCGAAGTTGCCATTCATGAAATTGGGGCCCAAACAATAGAAAATGTGCTTAAAAATTGGGTTGATCGAATGGCCTACTTTAAAGCCAGTCGTGGCAGTTATTTGAGCGATATTATGTTTCATTCCTAAATGACAATGTTCAATCTTCAAAATAAAAGAAAAAGTTTGAAAAAATATTGATTAGTTTTTTTTTTTTAGCCGATTCAAAAAGCAAATTTTACATGGCCCACCCTATATATTTTTTTTTGTTGAGAGAGCAAGACAGGGAAGCCAATTTCAATCAAATTACCCCTATAGCTGGTAATTGCTAGTTCTAGCAAGTTTGCAAAAGATTTTCAGTGGTTTCATAATTATCTTACTACTCGAAATTTCGATTTCACGTTTCATTTCTTGAATCATTTCTGAATGGTGGATGAAGTGCTTAACCTTAACGGCGTTCAACAAAACAGGACGGTGTTCAAGCAAAGAATGGCCCAACAACAGTTTAAAAAAACTGTAGTTAAAATTCCAAGCGCTAGTTGAAAACCCCAATAATTCCCATTAACAACCGAAAAGCCACTGACTGGAGTCCTCGGACACACCACACACTTTTCTCCATACATACTTAAATACGTAGTTGAAATTCGTTTGTTAAAATCACATAATTTCTGTAATTTCCATTATTTTCCATTAAATGTACGGTGCACAATTATTATTTTGTTGTTTTGTTTTGCTTCGTTAAAGTTTTTGGCAAAAGCCAAATGCTTTACACCTTGCATTTCTTTTATTACCCTACACAACTACAATTCTACTACTTATCTTTTAGTATTGAAGTAGAAGAGCTAGCACCAAATTTGGCAACCAGTAGAAAATTCCTTATAATAAACAGCAGTAGCAATTACTAACAAACATACACCAAAATGTCCAATTCTAAATTGCTTTTTCGATTTTATCTTCAAATGTGAGTTATACGTGCAGTTTTACCACCTCTTGACATATGTACATACATACCACATACACACATGTATACGCACTAATGAATTGCGTGTATGCGATGGGAGAAATTTCAAGAGAAGTATGTATTAATGCACTTTGACAGCCATGGCCAACTGAATGACAACAATGCATGTTTTGATTTTGAAATGCTTGAAGAGTACTGGTCATTGAGTGTCTCAACAAATACATATTTATTGTAGGTGAGGGCTAAGTAAGTAAAAAGTAATACACTTTCCGTCTTACATAAAATGAGCCATTTTATTCTTGAGAATGATATTTTTGAACGTCATCTAGAAAGCTTTTTAAAAATCGATTTAGTAAATCTTCTGTTTTGCACTGAAAATATAGGGTTCGATTGAAAAATAATGAGCCTTATTTTTTTTAAGCAGTTCTATTAAACCTTTTGGCTTATACAACTAATATTCTTCAAAATAGGACTCTTGACCGTCAGTATACCGCTGGTAGCGGTCCTTCCACTGCAGGAAACATTTTTTAAACTCATCCGCCGGAATCGCGTTCAATTCAGCTGTCACAGTTTTTTGGATCGCCTCGATGGAGTCGAAACGCCTCCCCTTCAGCTTTCTTTTCAGGCGCGAGAACAAGAAGAAGTCCGGAGGGGACAGGTCTGGGCTGTAGGGAGGGTGGAGCAGCACCAGAACCCCCATCTTGGCCAATGCAGAGGTGCAGAGGAAGGCGGTGTGCGCCGGCGCATTGTCGCGATGAAGTGTCCAATTGTTGACGAGATCGGGCCGAACCCGGGCGACGCGGTTTTTCAGCCGAAAGAGCACTTCTTTGTAAAATGCCGCGTTTACAGTGCTTCCGGGAGGTACAAACTGCTTAGCTTTACGCAAAATTTGATCGAGTAACGTTGCTCCAACGATCGCTGCATTTTCGCCACTCCAAAATCCTAACACACTTTTAAAACAGCTTTCACGCGCGGAGCGATGTTGACTGCATCGCTGTTGCCAGCGAACTGGGACCGGTTTCTAGTGGAAGGGGAAAGTCCAACGATCATTTTCCCTCACCAGCCGATTCGGTTGATCGCTTGGGTCGATAAGTTGTTTTGACTAGCTTCATTCTATAGTGGAAAGTTATTGCGTAAGAGGTCAGGGAAACAATATTTCGACCGATGTTTCTAATAACCAAATCAAGATAAATAAAGAACGATTTTATATAACTTAAGAAACAAGGTTTGTCATTGCCTGGCGAGGGGTGATTATAATTACGAACAACCTTTTCTTTCGTTTTGATGCAACCAAGTGGTACTCACGCTCAAATCTTTTCTTCGGCTTACTTATTTGAGAGAGGCTCCTACGTTATTTATACTTCAAATATGAAGAATATGTACCCCTAACTATAGTCACTAATTTGAGATATTTCGGAGCATAGAACCCTGAAGCTAGGCGCAGCCAGGCATTCGAGTGCCTGGCAGAGTTTAAAGCGATACCTTCACTTTGGATGATGTTGAGAATCTGGCAGCCAGGATTGAAAGAAAATTTAGCAACCAGACTTGTTTTTCTTCATATTCTTCCCTATTATACTGTATATTAACCAAACGCATTTAAAAAAATGAGAAATGGTTCCCATGGTTGCTGGTTCAATATGCTCATATCTAGCCAAGGACTTTCGCCTCAGCAGCGTCCTCCAAATATTTATGGGGCATGTTTGCACGCGTTTTTTATACTATTACAACAATAATAATAATAATAATAAAAATAAAAACTATAGCAATAACATGTTTTTTTTTTTGTTTTTGCGTATGAGGGGGTTTAAAATGCCTAATGCATCATCAAAGCTGCCGTCGCAGCAATGGTATGTCCGTGGACTAAAAAGCTCCCCTTCGTTTGGAACCGTGGCCCGCCGTGAAACTGAATGGCGTTCTATCTTACTCATTACAAAGGTATATGTCTATGTACCTGCGACCAGGTCCCACTTTTTATACGGAGAATTGATGATCTCTCTCGACACCATTTTCCACATTCTCCTTCGACGTTCTCGTTCCCAATGCATGCATTGGAAGAATGTGAATTTCATGCCCCGAACGCATTTGGGTTGCATGAAAATTGACTTCACCGAAATTCTTGCTGTTCCATGTGGCGATGTCTTGTAGCCGTTCATCTGCCGCGTGTTTTGTTAATCGAGCGGTCTTGCCATAGCCTTAGCGTTTAATCTCTTATTTCCCGCGCTACAGGTTTGCTAACTCGTTCTTCCTTTCTCTCTTTCTTAAAAGCTCACAGCTTTTTTCTCTTAAAAGCTAGACAATTTATCAGCATTAAGCCATTTATTACTTGAACAGTTGATCCGGATGCTGTGCGGTAGGCGGACATAACTCTCACGGCTGCCGTTCGTTGTACCGATGCTAAGAGCTAGCTTTAACATAACCCTAACAATAACAATATCAACAATAATAACAACAAAATAAACAATTAAAAACAAAAAACATAAAACAAAAACAATTTTTTTTAACTTAAGATTTCACGATTTCTGTGAATTAGAAAATAAAAGTTTTTGGAATTTAGTTTCAACATCAACGGAAGTGCAACAACAGAAAAACAAGTGCAAACCTATAATAAAAGAAGAACAATTTCCGCTTCAGAAAGAATTACCATCTTTATCTTTTCAAAGTATTCACTGTGGATATAAAAGACGTGGCAAACAAGTTACTAGTGCAATATATGGTATACTCATATAAAAAAAAAATTATATTGTATATACATATATTAATATAGTTTGGGTAAAAAACATCCATTATTTTTGGGTAGTACTAGGTCGTGCAATAAGTTTTGCAGTTCGATAAGAAAAACTCAATTTTATGGTTTGTGGGGCACTTTATTATTCAGTGTAGTCTCCCTGAACATCAAAGCACTTGTTCCAACGAGATTCCAATTTATGGATTCCATACCTGAAGTGAGAATCTGGAAGGGCTGAATAATACGCTTCCACAGCTGTTATAATCTCGTCATTTGATAAAAAAACACTACCCACCATTCGAACTTTAATTCATGTACTTTAGCCATTGTCAAAATGCTCTTGTGACGCGGTGCATTGCAAAAATATTTTTTTTTCGATTGCAACCAAAGTCTTTTTTCACGAACTTTTACCTTCAGCTGATCTTAAATGTTACAATAATGTGCAGAATTTATTGTTTTACCAGTTGGCTAGTAGTTCACAAGCACACAAACAAAATTTCTTTGCATGCCAAAAAACTTTAGCCTCTTGTTTTCATTTCGGACCATGGCGATAGACCCAAGTCTCATCCGTGGTGATGAATTGATGCACAAAATCTACTTTATCTTTTCGAAAACGTTCCAAATGTTGCTGAGAAAGTCGCATTCGAATGTGTTTTTGTACCATTGTGCACACAGCTTTCTGGAATCCAATACTTTAATCAAGATATTGCTTACACTGCTCAACGAGATGCCTAAGGCTTCTACTTCGAGTACATCTCTTTCAGTCACTTGGGGGTTTTCGAATATGATTTCCTATCTTTTTTCTACGATTTCTGGTGTTGTTGCTGTTGATTTGGACTTCCTTGATGTGGCTCAAGGCTTGTACGACCACGTTTAAATTCAGCAATCCATCTTTCTATTGTACTAATTGTTGGCGAAAGCCCTTATACACTTTCAACATCCGTTTATATATTTCGTTGCTTTTAAAAATAAAAATTCAATCCCCGATTCTTGATACGATACTAGATTTTTTCCATTATAGAAAATACTGTAACTCGGTTCTAACTCGGCTCAGAATCTAAAAATTAATTGACAGATTGAAATGAAACTTTACCTACGTTCATATTAATATCATACCAACATAACAAAATTTAGGCTAGTAGCAATGCCCTATCTTATCGAACCACAAAAATGATTAAACAACTTAGTAGTTGGCAAATGGTTTAAAATTTTTTTATGGTCGACCTTTAGCTCCTGGGTGGCGCCACCACTATTAACTTGCCTGTCAATATCGATTATTTCTGCCGTGGTGCAGTTTGTGTGATGTTATTTTCTTTAACATCAAAAATGCTGTAACTTCTAACACATTCCCTGTAAATTACTGTGAAATGTCAACTTGACAACGAGCATAAACTTTAAATTGTTTGATCCATACTTTACGAGATATCGATCACAACAGCCATCTACCGAGAAAATAAAGGATTTCTTTTCCCCAAACTATATTTTAGATATATACGAAGGTATTCCAAAATATTCTTAATTTCTCTTTTCCTCCTTAAAACGTAATTATAAGCCTTCTAGCAGCATCACTCTTAAAGCAAATAAAGTCCTCTTAAAGTCCAAACACTACCGCATTGCCAATTAGTTGAACGCAACTGCATGTGCGAAATTCCTAAGTATCCGTTCTGCAATGAAAACTATTTTTTATAAAACTTTCATGCACATACGCGCACACACCCCTACATATACTATATGCATGAATTGCGACCCCTATTTTCATTTGTCACTCGCCAAGCAACAATTTGTTATTTAGGTGCATCTTTTATCGTGCAGTTGTGCTTATTGCAGTGAACAAAACATTTTTGCCCCATTTATCTATTTTTACATGCTTGTAGAATATATATTATATCCTATGCATGGATGTATATGGGTATTATTTACATTATCGCTTAGAGCTGTGTGCTGCTTGAACATATTTTATTTTCTATTCATATATTTTGGAAACCTTTTTGGTTGGAAGAAAGATCAGAGTGCGGAGCATATGCGACTTCAGCATATAGGTATGTCTGGCAGTCGATCACACACCTTTAGATTTCATTGTAGGGCTTGGTTTGCAGATTTATGGAAATTTAGAATTCAATATAGCTGAAAAACGATTATACTAATAGTGCAAAAGACCTCCGTGAGAGAAATCCATTCTATGCAAAATTGGTGCATACCCATACGTACACCCTTTGTTAGTTTATTATTAAATTTTTTGTTGTCTGATTTATGACACATGTCTCGATTTTGCGCTCTTAATGGAGCGGCAGCTTGACACCGTCTACAAGCGGCAGAGTTGATTTTCATGAGAAGATCTTTCATGGCAAAGGTAATCTAGGATTGGCACTGGCTGGCAAGAAGCGACCACTAGTAAGCGAGAAATATCATAGTTCCTCATTGTTAATGTAATTATGGACAATAAATTCGACTCTTGCAATTATGTTTGAAAGCTAGAATTAAAGCTGTCATAATGGGTGATTTCTAATCGAATGATTGTCGGCAATTTTTCTAAAAATTGATTTACAAAAAAAAATAAAAAAATAAAAATAATAATTTTGTACTTTATTCAATGTTGAAAATGTTTACTGGTTAAAGTTAACTATGTTTGACGAGTATACTCGTCATGGAAAGGTGGTAAAATTTTTGTCATTACGAGTATACTTCAGTATTTAAATTGTAATTGTTTTAAAAAATGATGTTTGGTTGCTTAGAATAATTTGAGACCATGCCGTAATAAAACAAAACAAAAAAATATATACATTTTTTTAAAACCTCATGTGCTTCCGCATATACTGTCAGAAACAGCTTACCGCATATCGACTAATAGGTTGTTTATATCAGCGATTTATTGATATTTGGTAAAGTGAGTACAAAGTGTACCAAACAAAGAGTGTCACTGGACATCTCACGTGTCACTGACTCTTATCAAGAGAGTGCAGTGCAACGTTAGAATTTCTACTCGGGAAATGTTATAAAGCTTTCCGTGAAATATTTGTAATTTACTATTTCTTTTTTAGTTTTTTTTTTTATTCTGAAAATGAGCAATTCCAACAGCGATCATGATATGATTTCGCCTACAATGAAGAGAAGGCGTTTACAAATATCTGCATCGTCCTCTGTAAGCATTACTGGTGAAGAGAGCGATACTGTAGTTCAAACGGATTCCAGTATAACTAACTCTGAGAACAGCAACGACAGTGAGATGGAAGATCTGGATACGAATGCTCTGTGGAATATCAGAGGGGAAATAAAGGGCCGTTTAAATTTTCTGCGAAGCCTGCAACAAATCGTACCAGAGAGTTTTATAAATGAGTGAAAGTTTTATATTGATTAACATTTACATGATGAGCTTATTAGTATTATACGTAGAGCAATCAATTTGTACAGAGACATCCATATCTAAAAGCGCGCTCAGCGTTGAAGAAATAGTTTCCGACGAATAATAATGAGATTGGTTGCTTTATCGCGCTTTTGATCTTGCAGGGTATCGTAAAAAAGCCAACATTACAAATGTACTTTTCAAGAAGGGAATGCGCCAGTACGCCATTTTTCTAAAGTCATGACATGCGATCGATATTTATTATTGCGCAAATTTCTCTATTTCGAAAACAATCAATTTTATTAAATAACCTGTTTCATGCAATTCTTTAACAGCGACACTTACTCTGCGCTTGGCAACCATACTCGTCATCGTCCCAATTTTCGCGACACAAACTTGTGCGCACTTTGTAAAAGGAGCGACACAGTTAATTGCTTAAGGTGAAATATCTTCGGTTTTTTTAACATTACAATTGTATTGGGTATGGCAATAAGTTTCCGCCTTCATAAAAGAGGTGTCGTTGCTGATATTATTTTTGTGTTCGCTCTAGTAATATACTGGTGATTTGAAGGTGCATATGTGAGGTCTCGATTGCAGTAGTTAACATTCGTTTGAAGCGTAAAAGTCCTTTTTTATCTGAAGTCAAAAATATCTACGTTCGTCCCGAAAAAACAGCATTTGCGGAAAGTCTTGTTTTACTATTGTCTTTTAACGAAAATTGCAACTGAAACGAATCGTATATTGATCAATATTTAATCACGCTCCATCAAATACAACTTAGAAATACTGGTATCGACGCTTCCAAAGTTCGACGTAAGTAATAAGATCACGAAGGGTCACCGAAAAAATTCGAAGATTCTCAACTACAACAATCCTGGAGAAGGCGCATGCCGAACCTTTGTCAAAGGAATTGGAGCCCAGAAAGCAGGTAACTGGGTGCCATATCAATTGAAGGAGATGGATATCAAGAGACGTATGGTGACATGTGAATGCCTTTCTAGGCGTCAAAAATGTTGGAGCCTGCCAGGTGAACCAGGACCATCGACAGCGAAATAAAAAGTTTATGTTGTGCACCTGGAGGGATCAAAAGGGTGTCATCTATTATGAACTTCTTAACCCTCAGAAACCATCACTGGCGATCATTACCGACTCCAGCTACTGCGTTTAGACCGAGCTCTCAAAGAAAAGCGACAGGAATGAGACGGTAGGCATGACAAACTGGTTTTGCTGTATGACAACGCCAGGCCACACGTTGCTAAATCGGTCCAGAAATATTTAGAGGGACTGAATTGGGAAATCTTGCCCCACCCGCCGGAGAGCGATTCACTTCTTACGAGGTCATCACAAACTGACTCAGGGGATCATTTAATTAATTCGCAATTGGCGGCCGCCGTAGCCGATTAGGTTGGTGCGTAACTACCATTCGGAATTCACAGAGAGAACGTAGGTTCGAATCTCGGTGAAAACACCAAAATTAAGGAAAAACATTTTTCTAATAGCGGTCGCCCCTCGGCAGGCAATGGCAAGCCTGCGAGTGTATTTTTGCCATGAAAAAGCTCCTCATAAAAATATCTGCCGTTCGGAATCGGCTTGAAACTGTAGGCCCCTCCATTTGTGGAACAACATCAAGACGCACACCATAAATAGGAGAAAGAGCTCGACCAAACACTCAAAAAGGTTGTACGCGCCAATTATATATATATAAATAATTCGCAACTTTGGTTAAGAAAGGACTGAAATTTATTCCCATACCCAATATAATTGTTACACACCAAATTTTTGGAAAAAAAAAGTTTTGTTTTGTCATATTTGAATAAAAATTATGTTAAAAATATTGGGCCAATTTTTAGTACGTGAACTTTCTGCTTTCTTATTACGATTTCATCAGTAAGAAATTTTAAAAGCTTCATTTAATTGTATAAATCAACTGGTGGTTTTTCAATATAAAATAATACTCCAAAATATTTTATGACAATATGCACTTTCCTCATTAACGAAATCATAAAGCTGATAAAATAGTATTTATCAATAAAAAAGCATTTCGTGTGCGAATTGAGGGAAACAATAAAAGTATATCGAAAATTGAATTTTCACATATTTCCAGAAATTAATGCTATGGATACAATACACCCAATCTTGGAAAAGACCCATGAAAATAGAATCGACACATCGGCGATTTCAAAGCTGTATTTAACAGTACGAAAAGGAGTTATCTGTATGCCGCGATGTCTGAATTTGGTATCCCCACAAAACTAATACGGCTTTGCAAGATGACGTTGCTCAACACCAGGAGCGTCGTCAGAATTGGGAAGGATCTCTCCGAGTCGTTTGATACCAAACGAGATTCCATTGGAGAGCATCGCACGCGCCGCAAAACTTAATCGCCCAGGCACAATATTTTATAAGAGAGTACATTTGTTGGCGTATGCCGATGATATTGACATCATAGGCCTTAACCACCGCGCTGTTAGTTCTGCCTTCTCCAAACTGGAGGTTCATTTTTTTATTAGCTTAGGGTGAGTTGATTAAGGGGAGAGCATAAATTGTTGCATAAATGTCTTCCCAAACTATTCAAGAATGTGTCCTCAAAATTTCAGAAGCAAATTCAAAATATTTTCGCAGTTACAGAAGGAATTGTGAGCAAGCGTCGAGCAGGTATACGAGCGGATTTTTTATATACAAAAACTATGACGCGCGATTTCTCGGTTTTTTTATATTTTCGATTTTTTCTAATTGGCGGGAAAGATAGCGAAAAAGTTAAACGTCCTATCGAAATGAGATAACATTGATTGTCTTCGGAATTAAATTCTCTTCTAGTTGAACCTAAAAAACCTTAAGGAAGTTATGATTAACCCACTTTTTAAACAATCTAAAGTGAATTTGTTTTTCCAAAAAAATGAATTTTTTTTTTAGTTAGCGAAACATTGTTGAATTTCTCACTTTTTGTTTAATTTTCTTGGTTTAACTAGAAGTTATACTGTACTAAAATACAAATTTTTTTGGGTTTTTGGTTTCAGATGAAAATTACGACCTGCATCTTTCCCGCCGCACGACACATGCACACTCGAGGCGCCTCGGCAAAATGCTTGTACCAGGCATAATATGACATATATTTTAATGAAAAAATTTGAGAAGACTGCTGAAATATATAGCAATAACACCTTTAAGTTTCGTTTGAATTAAATATTTCTTTCCTTCTCAAAAAAATCCACGAAAAAATCGATTTTTTGAAGCCTCTAAAGCAGGATCCCCCCTTAACCGAGCATAGCGGAAATGAAAGTTTCGAATATTTTGTTTGCATGAATGCTGATAGTGTTGTTGCTTGTTCCAGTAATAGCTATTTATAAACCGAACTAGAAGGGAGATGTATTTTATACCGCATTGAGTCACGCAATTAGTGTTATTAGTAACGGCAAACGAGTCCTTAGCTCGCACTCTTGTCAGCTGCTTTTCGTATACGTTTTCTATAATTTGATGCCGGGGTCCTTTCATAACATTTACTTGTGCATGAGTACGTACACAGATATATATAATACATAAGCACATTTATTTGATTTAAGTGCAATGAGGCTACAAATGTGCGTAAGCACTCTTACTGGTGACAAAGTTTAATAATACATGTAATAAATTGTTGCAGCAATAGCAACATATGCGATACAAAAATCACACACAAACTCATACAATATTGGAGTGAAACAATATTGGATAAGATAACTGACATGGCCGCCATTGCTTATTTCGATGCAACCTCACTTGCGTCGATATAATTGCTTGAAGTAAGCTATGTTTGCTGCTAGAGTCAGTTCTAGAAAAAAACAAAAAATTATGGTAAATCACAATTTGTATATCACCTGAGACCTGCACATTCTTCCATTCACTTGCCAGGGAGTAAATTTCATATTCTTTTTCTTAAGTATTTAATAAAATTGTACGTTCATTTTTTTAATTTTTTTTTAATACGTGAACCTAATATGGAACTGTTAATAAATATAGAAATTTTGTTTCAGTTTATTTCTTTATTGCGATATGTTTCTTAAACGTTAAGCAATATTTTTAATTAAAACAATTTAAATCATTTACAAGGAAAAACATTTATGGCATGCATCCGGTGGTGCAACCATTTACTAATTTTATGATAAATAATAACTAAGACTAATTTATTATCATATGAGATCTACTGGAGACCTTTTCTTGAGTCTGGTAAAGGTTATAGGATTTGCAATTATTTCTGTGACAAGGAGGTTTGAGTGCTACTGGAGTCGTATGTTTTCTTATAAATAAATTATTATAAGGTCCTTTGAGATCACGATAAATTTGTGCATTTCTG